>NC_064562.1:73765372-74068402 GCF_937001465.1 Orcinus orca
AGAAATGCATAAGAATTATCTACGTGGTGAGTTATGAATTGCTAAACATGAACTAATTAATTCTTAATACCTTGATACTATAATATACTGGGGAGATCATACATATTGTTATTTTATCTAAAATATTTTTGTTAGAGAAGAAAGGACATTCATGTCAATATTTTCAGAATTGCTCAAAATCAAATTAGGGTTTGGGTTCTTTTTTTTTCCTCTCTCTAAATTTCTCTCTCTCCAAATTTTAATTGACTGCATTGTAATTCTGCAGTGTTTTGTGTTTTTTGAAGAATGCCCCAAGAAGTAGCACTTTGGTACACTACTGATGGACAACTTCTAAAAATGAATTATTCTTTTACTAATAGGAGGTGATGATTGATTAATTTGCAGTTGATCCTTAGACAACCCAGAAGAAATATTTTTTCTCTCCCTTTTGGTCTCTATAATTGAGCAAAATGTCAGTCTTTGAAGTTTTTAATGCCATTTTCAAAAAATAAGCAAATTAGTCAATGGATCTGAACAAGCATGAGGGGAAAAGCTGAAGATATTGCCTAAATTTATGTCTATGGGTTCTTTATAAAATTACTAATTCACTTACATGCTTATCTCCATTATTATGAAAACATGTCACACCAAGTTAATATTAAAAAATTACGAGATGAAATTTTAAAGACCTTTCATCAATATGTCAACATTTTTAGATTAATGGGGAATTTAAAAATACACATAATAAACTACATTTTAAGTCATTGTGAATTTGTATTACAGGAAGTTAAGGGGTTTCCATTACCTGAATTTGATTACTACATTTTCCCCACTATTTTTATCTCAAGAAGATTGTCCTCATGTCAGTTCTTTTTTGTCATTATGATTATTTTAGCATAGCAATTATTATTTAAGTATAGTATTTTTAATTGTAGTAGAGTGAAAACGAAGAGGGATGTTCAAAAATTGAATTGAAATTCCAGCCTATTCTCCTTCACAAAATTTATATTTCTCCATAAATATTATCAGTTAGGAATGTGAGCTGTGCAACAATCCAACAGCTTCTGAATCAAATAACATGAGGTTTGTTAGCTAGTGTCCTAATAAAGTATCAGGTGAAATAGACCTCAAAGAGGGAAAAACAAGTGTAAAATGTTATGAAAATATTATTTTACTTGGAAATAATAATTTGTTTCATTGGCATAACTTTTACTTCCAGCTATCCAAATAATGAGCTATGTATGTATAGTATATTTGATGAAAATTTACTTCTTAATGGAAAATCAGACAAACACATCAGAAATATGCAAATAAGGTCATGAATGTCACAGGGTATTGCAAATATAGAGACAGCCAAAATGGCAAAAAAATGAGAAAATTTTAAAGTTATTAATTTATCAGTTGCTACACATGAAAATGCATGTAAAAAAAAGATTCAAGTTCAGGAATTCAACCCTTGCTAGTGTAAAGAGGACTAAATGAGTACATGTTAGACATACACAAATTTCTATTGAAATGTATACATAATTAACTTTCATCCAGTTTTGTTTTCATTATAGTCACATTGACTTTGGGGGAATAATATCTTCATGTGAAAGTCTTTGGGATCTTAAGTCTTGCTGAAAGCACACCAATTACGATGTATGCGAGTTCAAAAATCTCACCCTTTCATCTTGATGTAAGAACTTGGTAGGAACTAACAGGACTGAATGGCTTTCCATACCAGTTTACGTATTCAAGTGATTTTCTTCAATTTGGACTATGTAGAGCTGGGAAGCTACTGGCTTCAAATTTCCATATAATGAAACACAAAAGATAATGGGCAGGGAGGTAGCAATAGCAGAAAATCAGAATCGGCAGCATCAGCAAGCTGAATTGAGGTAGTTTCCCCATTATTCTGTGAAACTAGCTTCTTATTGATGGCGCTGCTTTCACATAGATTACTGTTGGATTGGCAAAACTAGCATAAATACTCATAAATCCACAGACTACATTTGTGTTTCTGAAGTTACCTTAAACATGCCTAAAAAGGATTCTTTCATTACCAAATGTATTCTATGTAACAGATAGGCTAACCACCTTTCAGGTGCTAATATTGCCATATGTGGTATGAGAAAACCTAATTACTATTAAAGCTTGTGGTTCTCCTGCAACTTAGAGAAAATCTGTAGACTTAAAAAATACTTATGTCAAATGACTAAAAAGGAATGGTGCGTAAGATATTTTGAGGTGATATTAATTTAAGGTTATGATGTACTCTGGCCCAGCACAGAATTTTTTCTTTTGTTATATATTTTAAAACTGTATGTATAGATTACTGGCTATTCTCTAAACTACTCCTTCTAATCTTAAGAAATTCATTTATAAGTGGCTGGTGCTTAAATTTTTTTTGAAAAAATAAAGAAAAAGAAATTGCCAAGATATCACATAATATAACAGAAATTACAATTTGGCAAATGCATTCTAACTTTGCCCTAGGAGGATCTCCATGCTTGGACACTGCTGGTAAAGATTCTTCAGTAATTGGAGATCTAGAAAGTTTCTTTAAAAGGACTTTTTCCCTCCCATTTTATCCATATATAGAAAAACAAAGAATTAGCAAAAAACTGTCTTATAGTACCATCTTTATAAAATGGATATTCTCCTTGCCATTATTCTTGCATTTTTAGCCAATTGAGTGAATTTAATATCCAACATCAAAATGAAGCATACAAAGGAGGAAAAAATATGATCCCCCCTTCCCCAGTTCAATACTGAAATCTCTGACTGAAGCTGACTTATTTATAATAAGCCATGTGACTGCAGTTGGCTTATAAATAAGCACATAGTAACCTAGATATTAACCTGCTCGAAAGTACATTATGCATCTTATTTCAGCCAACATAAACATGCCCATCCCATTTTTCTGGATTACTTTGCAAAAACTGTATAATTTTGTGCTTAGTTTAAGCAGGTTGATTTCTTTTGCATGGCTCATTTGGGCCACAGAGGATTAACAAAGTTTATATATTGAGAACAGAAGGAAAGACGAGAAAAATGAAAAGAATAATTAATCATATAGTACATACATCAATACAATATCTTCTAAATCTCAATCAGTTGTTTATTGGTTGGCAAACAAGTTTGACTTTTACAACAAATATTAGTAATGAGGTCATCCAACTTTGAGACCATACAAAATGGATCATAAATTTAAAAAAAATTATATGTGCTGCTAATTTACCTCTTGTATTCCTACATTACTTAAAATCCTGTCAAATAAATAAATTTTCCTGTTAATAAACAGAAGTTTTTAAAAAAATCACTTCAAAATAATTGACCTTTCAATTCTTTCTACGAGGGAGTGAATTTCTTTTAAAAATTGGTAGTGCAGGTGCCCACTTGGGGAACAGACTGAGCATTCAGCACTTTCACACCCATGGGATACCATTTCTCACATGCAGAAGCCCCACTAGTTCTATTGACACCTCTTTACTTCTAGAATCATAGCTACTCTCTTAGTGATGAACTGCTTGCCAAATATGTTTTGCATTATAACAGATGTGCACCGTAAACAGAAAAGTTCTTCCTGCTCTAATTGCAAAAATGTTCTTGGAAATATTCTGACTGAATAAAGATATATAGTGAGGGAAGGAAGTCTAATTTTATTTATTTTATTTTTTTTGTAAAAAATAATTTGTTTGCATTACTAGAAAATGATTCTTATAAAGTGATAGCTTCATTTATTTATTTTATTTATTTATTTATTTTTTGCCATGTGAAATTTTAAAGAAAAAAAAGGCAAAAAAAAAAAAAAAAGAACGAAAGAAAGAAAGAAAAGAAAATGAAGAAAAAAAGAAGAAAGGAAGGAAACTTTGCTCTCTTACTGGTAGACAAACTTGCAAGACCAGCACGAAAGAAAAAGAAAATTTCTTTTTTTTCCACTACATTAACAGGACTCAAATTCTGGAGGAACAGAAAGCAGACTACATGTGCAATGCTAGTATCTGTACATTACATAGAATTGTTCAAATTTTTTTCTGCCATTAGTTTTATCATCAGTTAATACAGCAAATCATAAAATATGCATTTAGCATATAATTCTAGAATTCCCCTCCATTTCATTATCGATTTTGTTGTTTTATTTTGTACACCTCAGCTATTCCTGCTGTGGTGAATTCAGGTTGTGAGCGACTAAAAACCACTATGTGATAGTTTGCTTTGATTTTATGTTTGTGCAGCACTCCAATCTAGATGCAGCATTGTTACTAATTTTCAAACAAGTGTTCTGGCCTTTTAAAAAATCAGGTCCTTGTAATTATAGTAACAGAGCATCAGAGATGTTAGAACAAACACAACATAATTCAACAAGGCCACAATGAGCGCCATCTTCTTCAAATCTCGTTCATTAACATAATGAAGTCTCCATCTGAGGGGGGAAGGACAGGAAAGAAGCTGGCACAGGGGAATTTCAGCAATGATCTTTCTCCCCTGGGCTGACCTAAAAAAAATCCCAGTTTAAAAAAAAAAAAAAAAGAAGTCTGAGAGTTTGTGTTTGTCGTTTAAGAACAGCATATTTAGGAGTACACACATTATTACCACTGCTTATATCAACTCAGAACAGTCAACCAGGTGTTAGCAGTTTTGTTGGCTTAAATTTCTGTCATCTTCTATAGGCTAGTGACCAAATGAGCGGGTCCTTTTGAACTCCCCTCTGGAGGGGTCCCATCTTTGTTTGGAGGAACTATAAATCCATCACTGCTACCGCGGCCTAGCTGGTAGTAGGTATGCAGCTGATGGATGTGGTTTCTGGAGCCTAGGTTTGGCATGCTTTTGTAGTAAACATCTTCGGCATCACCACATTTGGCCAGTGGGGGTTCGGTCTGGGTGCTGGTGGTAACGCTCTCTGCGGCGGGCACACCAGCCAGTGCCGGCATGCTGGTGTAGAGAGAGTCCCTATGGGGTGACTGGAGATCTTCTGTGTGCTCGTTGGTTAGCAAAGGGAAAAAGCTCTCACTGTGGTCTTGGGGGATCCGCCTTCTGGTGTAATGATGTGGCTGGTGGTTCTCTGTGGAGTAAACTCTTGGGGGCAGCAAAGGAGCATCAGATTCCTCATGAATAAGTTCTAGGCCCAGACTCTCCTCATGGTTAAAGGAGGTGGCATCATCCAGGACAATGGCATCATCTTCACTCCCACTGCCCAGGTTATTCACCAGCTTGTTCATCAGATTCCTGTTCTGTTCGCTGGAGCGCTCATGGTTATTCAGGTAAGACGGGATATAGTTGGAAGTGAGTTCCTTCAGAATCTTTTTCTCTAGGGCGGTCTCGTTATGGTTATAGCCACGGTCTATGATTTGCACACAGTTGCTCAAGTATTCGCCACTGGCAATGCTGTAACTATTGCCATGGTTACCATTCAGTGGTAGAGTATCCATGACACTTGTATCCCTGGCATTGTTCAGAAGCCCCTCTGAAAAAGATTACAAAACATTATGACATTTATATCCAATTGGCCATAGAACACACACACAAACACAAAAGCGAAAACACCCGACTATGAAGTATGTATACATTGCTAGCAATTTTAATTAAGTATAAAATGTTTGGAAATAAAAAAATATTAAATCTGTATGTACATATCTATCTATATATATATGATACTTGGACAATTGATAGAAATCTTATAAACAGAAAAGAAGTATTTAAAGTAAATCTTTAAAAGAATTTAAAAAAACCCTATAAATTTGCAATTTCCACACAAACATTGTTTGACAGTATTTGAAACATATTTGGTTATAACTTAGGGAAAAAAACGCAAAATTTTGCTGTAGTCATTCATAGCTTTCAATTTATACACACCAAAGTCAATCCAATAATTCATTACCTTTAATTTTATGTGCTGTCTTAAAATTGAAATAGGTATAAAATTAACATAATTCATGTGTGGTACTTTGAATATACTGGTCAAAGTAAAAGATTTGAGCAGGCTCTAATGATCTGATACGTAATTTATAAGATTGAAAATAATCCCTACACACAAAACCACAAAAGGATTATGTTAAATCTGTCAGAATGATATAGTCATGAAATAATGCCTAGTCAAATAAATGGCACTTCAAAGTAATTTGCACATAGGAACTTTCAAAAAAAAATATTTGGATTTACTTTCCAATTTTTTTTTCTGCTGTAAGTACTTTCGTTACTATTATATATTAATCCATTAGTAATTGTTTAGGGTCATTAGATAATTCTACAAAAGACTGTGTAAAGGCATGGGGGATCTGATTCCTAAAAACACAGTGTCAGTATTAAAGGTTCCATTTCATAATGAATGATGACTTTGTGTGCATATTAAACTTTGGGTTTAAAAGAGATTAAATGTCTTATTCTGGGAAGAAACAGCTGCAGTGAAATAAATTTGACCACATGCTTCTTCAAGGTTTTTGCATTTTCTTGAACGAACAGAAATCCAAGGATCTATAATAGTTCCATAAATCTCTCCAAATGCAAACACAAAAGAAAATAAAACACAAACATTTAACAAATACTGCTAAATAATAAAGGGTATTTCTTTATAGAACAATTAATTGAAGAATTCTATTAAACTTGTCAAAACATCACTAACTTGTGAAAATATAGCATTCATTCTATATCTGTGATGCAGTTATATTTACCAAAACAACTAGTTCATTACTTGTTTAAATAAAGTATCCCAAATATAACAATTTTTATATGGACTTCTGATGCATACTCTGTATTCAAGTAACACAGTTTTCAAAAATAGCAATGCATTAAATACATTAAAAAAGCAGCCATCACAGACATAGGGTGAAGCGATTTATTTTCATGTTATAAGATATCTTGTAGACAAATCCACAATGTTAAGAAAAAATAAAAGTAAATGCTTTTTAAAGGGCCATATGTGATGGGTGATTGCTGCTGCAGAGGCTGCTATGGTAGGCTTGATGGTTATGGTTGAGCAACTGATGCATTGAAACATGTGTTTATTACTTCTGTTGTCAATGCATTGGGTATGGCTTGAAAACAGCCATAGTTAAATAAACTGGGTATGTTGCATGTATTTGTATGATGGAATGTAGTAATGAAAATTAAAAGTTTATGAATTACTTAGCAAAAATAAATGCTTAATTTAAAAACAATTTAACTCACACAAACATTACATGAGACTTAACAACTATGTTATGTGACACAATAAAAGAATCAGACAACAAAAGCGTCTAATCTCTATTAACATATATTTATATAAGTTGATTCATAGGTTCTTTAGTTTTTAAATTGTGAGATGAACTGTTTTTAATAACTACATCATCTATATGTGATGCAATAAAAGTGAACTAAAAAAAATTACATTTGATATGCAATGTTTAGCTTTACTCCCATACTTGTCTCTCTGTAGGGCTCTAAACGACAGCATGAAGAAAAGGAAAGAAAAAACAACAAGTAAGCTTACAGCGACAGTAGAAGAAACATGAGTAAAAAGCAAATTGATGATATGCAGAAAAAAGAGTCAAAGGAAATAGTTCCACTGCCCCAAAATTCATGAGTCTGTGTTACATGGTTTATCATAATTAAAAATACTGAAATGTTAGTCAGAAAATAAGAAACCCCCATAATACATGCTAATGAGTCTTTAATAAGCGTTTCTGCAGTTTGTAAATTTCAAACAAATACACACTTATTTTAAAGTTAAAATTATCACACCAACCAAAGAGAGTAAAATCTTGAGGGCAAGCTATGACTATTTCCACAACTAAAATTCAGTATTATGTATATGTGTGTGTGTATAGGTTAGGACATATTTGCTTCTAAGGAACGTCATTTAACTTTAAAATTTTTCAGCAAGATTATAAATAAATTCTTTTGTTTATATACAGAGAAAAATACCACAGTTTGAACTTTTCATAATTGTGTTTTCTCTTATGTATCTTTTTTTTTCATGTACGAAGGTTATTTTTCTCCCACTGTACCTATACAAGTGCTTTTTATCATTTGTAAATTATACTGATCGATACTGTCATTTCTGGAGCTCATATTCAAAAGCTGTATAACTATGGAGAAAGAAAAAGGCTAAATGCAACCATTATTCTGTATCAAGAAAATGTGAGGGGGGAAAAATACCACCAATCAATATCAGGTTTTCTTCTGGACTGTTGCACAATCATATGCAATCTAACATTTTAAAAGTTAATCCTTTAAAAACAATAGTAGCAAAATTATTTAAAAAAAGAAAACCCTCATATATTAATCCTGTCAAAAAACCTGCTCTTGCTGATTTTGTTTATAAGAAGGTTAAATCATCACAAAATAAAAACCAGCGATGTCATTGGGCTGTATCATTTCAAGAGATTCCAACTTGTTATAATTTAGCCGTTGCTTTAGAGATACTGTTTTTGTACTTTAGAAGTCGACTTGCTTCTCAGCAAAAGACCAACAATATTTCAAAATGCAGAGAAAATTTCTTCTAAAGTTTCAAAACACATTTAGAAAGAGAATTGGAAATAAAAAGCCAAACTAGTATAGCAACAGATGGAAATTGCTAGTAGGCTCATTATGGCTCCTTCCGTAAATGATAACATTTTAGAACTGGAAAGTACATAAGAGATAACTGAAGTTCAGCTCCTGCTTTTTAAGATGAGGAAGCTTCAACCAAAAGAGACTGAGCCTTATCTAACGCCACTTCTGCCAACAGTGGCAGAACTGGGATCATAATGGGAATCTTCTAGATTGCCTCCGTGCACTACTGTCTACCTCCTTCTCCTCACATCTGCCTTAGGCTTTGAAAGCTATAACAGAATATTTATTTATATACTTTATACTATAACCTTGTATTCTTGACAACTATAATGTATTCTTCACTATATCCCATCCTAGAGATATGTTTTTCTTTAAAGTTTTAGAATTGAATTCAGTTACTTTAAAATGTAAATTAACTTGTAAAAGCATGACTTCTCTATATTACATTTTGTTGACAGGTTAATCTATAATGAGATTTATCTAACAAAAACTAAATTCTCCAATACTGACAAGAAGATAATGGTCCAGAAATACTATGCATGAAGTTTTAAATATTTCCACAGATAGAATCTGAATCTAATATAACAAAATTATATTATTTATCTTTATTCCTAACTCTATATGCATTAGTAATACTGTAACATATCTTTACGTATTTTAAATAAAGGCATCACAAACAAAAATGGATACTTTAAATCTGAATGCTTCTTTGCTTGAATGGCATTGGTACAACAGAATTAAAGGACCAACAGAACAGAACCAAGTGGTAATTCAACATAATCCACTCCAGTACATACCGAGCCACCTATATTTCATGTAAGATTTCACCTTGCCAGTAAGAATATAAGTGCATTCATCTGAAAGCATAAGATTAGTAGCAATATGACAATCACCAAGTTTTTTGTTCAGTGGTAAAAAAATTATTTTAAGCACTACCATAGTTTCTTAACATCTCAAAAATATTAAAACATAAAGTAGTTGAACAATTCCATTTCTGACTCTGAAAACCAATAATAAAATTATTTACTTTTGTTTTTAAGAAAAGTCAGTAGAATTTAATTTACTGGCATAAACATCAAATCCATTCTGAAGAATCCTTTGTGTATTTTTTTATAATCTTAACAGCAATATTCAGTAATAGGCTCGATAGGAATAAAACTTTGGATTTATATGGTATTATTTTAAATTTTGTCGTGAGAATTTCTCTTGGATAGTGTTTATAATAGTGTTCCATCCTTAGAAAAATCTCCTAATTTAGGATACCAGGAGTAAGATAAGACAAGAAGGCAGATACTGAATTAAGGAAAACATACAGATTAATGATTGTTAGTTTTTCATTATTTAAGACATTAGAAATTATATCTGAATAATCAAAAAAGCTAAACAAAATATGATCTAAACTATTACTTATTTTAAAACAATTTACAACAACTCTTTGTATAAGGTGAATAATGTAGAATAGATTTAATATGCAAATATGGTATAAATCTTCATTTAACATCATTCAAAACTCATTAATATGTCAGAACAATTTAAAATACTCTAATGACACACTTATGTCATTTAGCCCAATGAAAATAAAGGGAAAAACCCAAACAAGACTCTATAAGGTCTGCAAAATTGTTCTGACAAACCACATTTAGTGCATTATGTAATATACACATCATTGAGTGCTACAATGAAATAGGGACATTGACAAATGGTAGACAATGTAAAGGGGGACAACCATGAAGAAACTTTCTCCTCCTGATAGCACTGAGGTTGCTTTACTAGAAAATGGAGGACTAAAAGAAGTCAGATTAACTGCCTTCAAATATTTAAAGGATTGCCACAGACAGCAGAAAAATGCTCTGCTCATCTTTGTTCTAGAAGGCAAACCTAAGCATCACAGCCACAGGCAAATTTCGACTTGGTGGAAAGAAAAAATATTTATAACGAATGGAGCACTTCAACAATTGAATATATAAAATCCCGAGGTAGGAAGGGCCTCATTAGAGGAAATACTTAAGCACAGGTTGACAGAACGTCCACAATGTGGTACAGAGGATTCAATGAGTTCTATCTCTTCTTTTGATTCTAAGTCTATGATTCTTAGGTGTAGGCCCTAAAGAAACTGGATAAAACTGACAGTTTGCTTAATTATTTAATCCTATTGAAAAACAACTTGACTATTCCTGAAGTCACTTCTGACTTACTGGCTTTGGTATTTTTGAAATAATTTAAAATTATCCTTCGTATCTGACAAGGTGTCACCTGGGAAACTCAGATGGTTTTAGACACCCAATGACCATGTTGCAACAAACATGCTTTTCTGGAATAAGCATGCACACCAAGTTTTTCGCACTCATGCCACTAATCTTTTACCTCTGACTGAGAAGAAACACACACACATACACACACATACACACACACACACACACACACACACACACACACACACACACACACAGAGATTCCCAAAGAGGATAATAGAAATTTTATTCAAGATTGCCTGGGAAAAATTTAAAATATTGCTAATCTGTCTCATCCAACTTGAAGGAACCACCAAAGTCTCTTTGTTATTGTGAATTTTCTTTCAAATATAATTTTAAATAGGTGTATCACTGACTAAAATTTTTCTTTTATGACACTTTTACTTGAATAAATTTTTCCTGTGGTCACTTTATTTATGATATGAATATTTTAAATTTCTTGTACCCCAATACATTATTTAGCTTAGAAAAGGTAAAAAGTCATGTAAAAATGCTTAGATTGTAAGTGGTTTTAAAGAGATTTATGTTTATGTGTTTGAGATACAATTAAATTTTTAAATCATTTAAAGTTGGAGGATATACAGAGGAACCATATTGAAAACCTTTGTTTTTAACATGCAGTCACAGTAGAAAAAGCATTTCATGACCTTCCTGAGCCAGTTCATAGGGGCAATAACAAGCTATGGTAGAACCTGATCTGCTACTGTTCAATTCACTGTTCTTTCCACCACAGCTTATTTCAGTGTTTTCCATGGAGTTGATCTAAGTGCTTTCATCTGTAGTGATGTTTGTGCCTAGAGTGTGATTCATGGTATAACAGAGTAAGATTACTTTCTTGATCTTAAGATTGCTGAACCAAGTCTTCCCTTATCTTACTTACCTTAGGCAAATATCTCATTTCTTAAAATGAATACATAGGTATTTAATATAGAAATCAATCAACAACAAGAAAAGTACTGACAAACCACAATACACTTTACATTAAAGAGAAACAAAAACATATTGATGAATCAAGCATTTGTTTATCAGAAGGAAGGAATCCATTTCTTACTAAGGAAAACCTAAGGAAAATGGAAAATAAAAGCACCAAGAGGGGTGGAAGGCAAAAAGAGTCTGTGCATCTGCTTCCAAAAGAAAGAAAAGGCAGGAAGAAAGAAAGAAAAATAGAATGTGGCCACAAAAGCTACATAAACTGGGACTCTCACTTGAAAAAATTAAAATAAACTCCAGCACACCTTGTGCGTTGTACATGCTGACAGAAGGGTTGTTACAGACCGCCGGTTCCCCAAGCAATGTATTATAGGGATTGTTAGTACCATGCGGACGAAGCAGAGCATTGCTTATAAGATGATTAGCCATGGCTCCTGGAGCAGCCCCATAGAAAGACAGAGAAAAAAAAAAAGGTCAATCAGGCAAATGTGTTTGAAAAAAAGGAAAGGAAACATTTAGAATGACAACAGTTGATATAGTCCTGATTACAGGCAGGCAGCTAGTTAGACTCAAAAATATATGCCACTAAAGCACACGTTTCCATCAAGGCACATATCCAACTCAATGGGAAAGAAATTAAATGATTTACAATGTTGATTAAGCCACATTTAGGGTCTTCTCTTTCCCAGAGTGTAAGCAAAAATATATTCCCATGCTTGCTAAAAATGAAAAATTTTAAAAAAAAGCAAAATATAGTCTTCCGTATAAACAAAACATATAACACAAAACAAAAGCTGAAAGAAAAGTTTAAAACACAGAAAGAAAAGTTAAAATTAAACAAAACATTCCCTCAATCACGGAAACCATTGGGTTGTTTTCAATGAAATAATAAAAGGCAACATTTATGATAAAACACTCATTTGGAGAGCAGCTGTTGACACAACAGAAGATTTTGACATTACTTAAAATTCTATGAAGAAGAATTCTTTAAATTGAAATAAACTAAAATGCAATCACACTTATTAGTACACCATAGTAAGCATACTAATTAGGTGAACTTACAAATCTGATAAAATAATCATAAGGATATTATTTTTAAATATTTTAAATAAAATATTAACTTCATGGTATCAAGCAATACATATAATTCCATTTTCCATTTTCCAACTAGTTGTTTGGACTTTGGCATAGCAAAGTAACAAAGTTAAACTCTTTCATCTCTTTATGAACAGATGTACTTAATCTCTAACATACTGTCAGTATGCTTACAACCTCCCACCCTCAAGAGTCATTTAACCAAAAAAGCAAAAAATTGAGAATGACAGTTTTATTAAATATAATTAGGCCATGTATGGAAATGATAGGCAGAATGTATGTTTGTGTTAGATGATAAAGAAAAGAAAAATGAAGAAAGAAAAACAAATTATATAAGGATAGGTTGAAAACACAGGTATATATTAATTTAAATATATATATTAGAGAATAGAAATATATAGAACAGGAGAAAATACTTGCAAACAAATTTACAAATATTTGCAATCCAACAAGGGAATAGTATCTGGGATATATGGGACTTTGGACAACTCCCAAAGGTCAACAGTAAAAAACAATCAACAAGAAACAAAACCAAAAACAATCCAATTAGAAAATGGGCCAAAGGTATAAACAGACATTTTATGGAAGAGGGTATACAGGTGGCAAACAAGCTCATAATGAGAAAATAACTGTTATTAGTCATTAGGAAAATACAGGTTAAAACCATAATGAGATATCATTACACACTTAAAAATGGTGGTGACAAAAATGCTGGCATGGATGAAGAGAAACTGGATCACTCGTACTTTGCTGGTAGGAATGTAAAATAGTACAGCTCCTCTGAAAAACAGTTTGGCAGCTTCTTATAAAACTAAACGTGCAATTACCATACCACCCAGCAATTGTACTCTTGAACATTTATCCCAGAGAACTGGAAATTTATGTTCACACAAAAACCTACAGATGAATGGTCATGGCAGCTTTATTTGTAATAGCCCGTAATGGGAAAGAGCCCAGATGTCCTTCAACTGGTGAACAGTTAAACAATCTGTGGCACATCCATACCATGGAATATTACTCAGGAATAAAAAGGAACAACTATCAATACACATAATGACCTGGATGAATTTCTAGAGAATTATACTGGGTAAAAGAGACAATTCAAAAACTGAATGATTCTATAAATACATATATTCTTGAAATGACAAAATTATAGAAATGGAGAATAGATTAGTGGTTGCCAGGGTTTAAAAATGCAAACGGGAGGGAGGTGCGTATGGTAATAAAAGGGCAGCATGAGGCATCCTTGAGGTGATGGAATGACTCTGTATCTTGGCTATGGTCGTGGATACACAAACTTACTCTTGTGATAGAATTGCAGTGAACTAAACACACACACACACACACACACACACACACACACACACAGATACAATTAAATACAAGTAAAATAGAAGAAATCTGAACAAAATTGGAGGACTGTTTCAATGTCAATATCCTGGCTGTAACACTGTAGTACAGTTTTACAAGATATTATTGAGGGAAACTGGGTAAAAGGTACATAATCTCTGTATCATTTCATACAACTGCAAGTGAATCTACAACAAAATAAAAAGTAATCTATATTGAATGAGTATGACAAGAACATTCAGTCACTCATAGAAATGTTAAAAAAATGAAAATGGAAAACTTGGCCATGGCAGTTTTAATTTTTTCTTAATCATAGCTGTTTGTTTTATAGTAAATTACCAGTCAAATAAATATTTTAACCTCAAAATTGGGAAAGTGAACTATTGATTTAAAGGACAATAAAGCTTGTCTGATCGCTAGAGCTAGAAAGTTTCAGTTTTATCAGGAAATAAGCCATATGTTTGCATCCTACACATTCTGCAAAGAACTAGCATAGAACTAGCACAGAAGTTTTCCGTGTGCTCGATGAATATTTGCTGAAATTGTACTTCATATACATTTAGATGTCTTTACACAGTGAGATGACAGATCTTCAATTTATCATATAATGGGCATATCAGGTTATTGTTTCCCATTGATGAATTAAATACATGGTATATTAGTATGAAAAGCTAAAAAGAGTTGGCTACGGTGCCTTTCAGATAAGAAATGGAATACTGTTAATCTTAAACATGGATATTGTTGATGTTACACAAATTTAAGATTAATTGTTTGAGACAGGATTTGGTCTGCCCAACATTTTTAGAAAGCAAACTACCTGTAAATTGTATCTGCTACCTAATATTTATTATTGCAGCCTTTTCTCAAGTAAAAAGGAAAGTTAGTCTTCTAACACAAGTAGCTGTCTTCTAAAGTTACTCTAAATAAGCATTTAAATAAAAAATGAAAGGTGTAAGCAACTTAAAATGAACTAGGGTAAAAACCTTAAAAATATAAAATTGCTCAAACTCTTTACACTTCCTTATAGATCAAATAAGGGTAAGATCTTTATGTCTGGGACTTATATGTACATCTCTACACATTCCTTTTATTCCTACACATTATGTAATTTAAACTAACTGGAAAACAAACAGTAGGCTGGAAAGATGGCTCGTCACTTTTTTCTCTGGCTTCATATAGCTTATAAAAGAAAATATTCCTTTTTTTTACCTGCTGATGTAAAAGAAGATGATCTGCTTAAAAGTTCTCATCAGAAGAAAAAAAAACTGTAATTATTTATGGTGATGAATGTGAACTAGACTCATTGTGGTGACCATTTCATAATATATACAAGTATTTAATTGTTATACACCTGAAACTAGTATAATGTTAATATGTCAATTTACCTGAATTCAAAAACTAATAAATAAATGATAAAAGAATGTAATTTAAAAAAAGATGATCTATACGTTAGAATAAGGAAACAATTGAGTTGGGAAGAATCAAGCATAAGCAAGAAGCAGGTGACTCAATATTTTGGTTTCTGTTTAGCGTTCAGTTTACAAAAAAGCTAATAATGTGAGAATAAAAAAAGTTTAATCATACAAAAATGGAGCTCCATAATGGAATTCTAACAAAGCTATCACAATTTGTATAGAAAATCTGGTTCTAGCTTTCTTAGCATAAAGTTCCTTTTCAGTTTTTCTTAGTGTTTTTCTAATTTTTGAATGTACTTTAAATTTAAAGCACTTATATCAGTGAAATCTAATATAGGAAGACTGAATTTTAAAGTTCACTTATTTATCTCATCAATTCCTGCTGAGCTAGAAAGGCAAGCAACAATAGCAGAAATGGATTGGTATACAGCTGTATTATGACACAATGTTGGTGAAATGGAACAATATTCAGTCCCCGCCACATGGCTTTGGTAGGGTGCTTCCTCAAATCCGGGTGCAACACAGAATCTGTTACTAATCTACAGCCCTAATGAGTGACATGATTGGAGATCTACCTGCCATTAAATCTAAAATCACACAAACACATTAAAACAATTTAAAACAAAAATAAAGTCAGTTTTCTTTTTATCCTTGGTATTAAGGACATTTTTTCCTGATAGAAAAAGAATCACTATTTAAATTAAGTTGCTTTTTAACTATTGCTCATCTTTATACTTCATATACCATTTAAAACTAACATAATTAGTGTCACTGAAACTGATTTAGTCCTGAAAGTGGAGAGTTATAACACAAGTGAGGGCTCAGTCACAGGAACTACAGAGCAGGATGTAAAGTTTGGTGATTAATGTTTTGCAAAGAATGTAAGGTTATGGGTAAGCTCTATGAGTTTGCTAGTTTGAAAGAATGAGGGAGATGTCTGAATAACTGAACAATTATCCCTCATTTGATTCACCTAGTGTAAGAAGTTAATAATTTTTAATGGACACTCACAGCTTGCTGTGACCTCAAGAGGCCATTTTTCCTGTTGGCATGCCAAACAAGTGCAATTTTCCTAGAAAGTGTTTCCTACAGTACCCACTCACATTTAGGCATTTCAGTTATACTTTTTAAAGGTAGCACCGTCTGTGCTAAAAAAACCTGCTTGTTGCCAATGCCTAGATCTTTTCCTAAAAACCTGCACAGAACCTGTCTACCTTCATCTTTTATGTGCACAGTTACTTTTGTCTTTTCTCTGTAGCTGCACTGCATTTCACTTGTCTTTGCCTAAGTCTATTCTGTTTGCTTCTAGCTGCTTCTCCAATTTAATAGGGTCACTTTGAATTCTGATACTATTTTCCAAGGTTCTGTCCATCCTGCCTCTTTCTCTTACCTCCAACTAACTTCTGATTTGTAAACTTCCCTTCTAATAGCTGTGAAATTGCTGAAGACTTCCAAGAAGATCAGTGTTTACAGACCATCTGTCACTGTTTTTCAGCTGAAAAGTTAAGCTTACTGGTTAGTCAGTTTGAAGACACAAATCAGTTGATGCTGGGAGGTAGTTACAGCCTATGTATGTGAAAAGCATGTTTATGTGCTAATTTCACTGGAATGTAAACCCCAGGAAAACAGGGAATACATAGGGTTTTTGTTTTTTCACTGCTCTATACCGCATGTCTAGGTTAGTTCTTAGAGGACAATAAATATTTCCTTAATTAAAGAAAAAATTTATGTGAAATCCATGGCATCCTGAAAATACGAAAACTAAAGTCATTTTATCAATTATGAATAGTTTTATATTTTGAGTAAATTTTTGAAGAGTGCCATTTGTCTAATTTCTAATGTGATTTATTTCCTTCTAATACTACACCAGTGGCCATAATACTGAAACTTTTAAAGCAAAGATAAACATTCATATAATTATTTGGAAATAGAAAATGCTACCTGAATACTAACTGAAGATATTAATTAGAGGGGAAAAAAACAGTACAACCTGCCATGACTCAAAAAAGCTAAAATAGGGTAAAACAGCTCAAGGTGGCTGTGAAAAATAGCTGTTCTTTAATTCTCTGAGTCCTTAAATCCTGGCTACAGTCTAGTCATACCTGCATATTTGCTATCAGAAACAAGGGTCAGCTCTTTCATAAAACCATGGAAAAGGAATTAACATTGAATTTCAACATATGTGAATCATTAACAAGGCTATCGACAGAAGACCAAGCACAAAATCTTTATTTCTGGTGAAAGCATGATAGAAAGCAAAAGAGGATTTTCATATTCCACACTGAAAAACTTAGGGAAGTTTTTCTGATGATTTTTTTGTAAGACAGTAAGTTACTGAAAAAAGACTAAGTTTAAAATCACAGATAATCATTTTAAGAAGAGGTTTTTTTTCTTTTAACTTTATACCTGAAGACTGATGTTTTTGATATAAAAGTTTTTAAATGAGTGAAATTTGAATGGAATAATGAGTACACTTTTCAAATGTGTAGTTTTTACCACAAAACTGCTACATTTCTTTCCTTATGAAAATAAAATAGGTGTTTTGACATTGGGAGGCCCTGAATGACAGCACTGCCTAGGTCAGTTCAATGTGAACATGTAATTGAGGACTGAAACTCCAAGGCAGATCTGCCTGCTTTGAAACTGTGAAGTAAAGAACAGATCTGAAACAAGGTGACAGTTGGATCTCACTTGAATCTATATTATATCATTCAGAAACATAATTCAAACAACGTTTCTTCTTGACAGCAGGCTAACAAAAGTATACTGAAAAGCTCTTAAAATAACTTGAACTATCACTCTGCTCGCCCCTCACACTTCATTTTTTAAAAAATGTAGTTACATTCTTATTTTATCATATTGAATGGGCAAAGTTTTATAAATTAAGACCTCGGTGATCTAATGAACCAAGTGAATACACCATTCTCTAATAGTCACATACCAATATATGTCAATTTTCAAATTTTTATGTATAAACATGTAACATGGTAAATGTTCTGTTTTATTTCAATAAAATAGCTTTACCTGGATGATTCTTTCTTTCTTAATGTACCTCATCCTCCACTTAATTCCCTCATGGTTCTCTCTCCTTTGGTTTGACATATTTTTCTTTTATGAAGTCATTTTCATTATATATATCGACTGAGCATACAAGTCAGAGTTATACACACAGTAGAGTTACTACTGAGTGATGACTTTGTGCTTTTGTTTTCAGCTTTGTGCTTGGGTTTTGTTTTGTTTTGGGCCACATTAATTTTGGCCGAAAGCAGAGACTTCATTTTGTAACAAGTAAAAATAATTTCACTAATGATGGTATTTTCTATAGAATTAGAATACTAACTTCAGTGTAAGGCAAGGAATCTTTCACCAGGAGATGGTATCTATGAAGTTGTGAAACCCTTAAAATTGTATGTAAAATGCTTTTGGTGTATGTTTGTGTGCTCCGTTGTGCACACACATGCCTGCACTTCTTTCCGGTGAAAGGGTCCTGAGGCTTTTACTTCCTTTTCAATATTTAAGAAAAGAGGTATACAGGAAAAAAGACATGTCTCTTTCTTTGGCGAGTGACCTATAATATAAACAAGAAAACTGGAAAAAATGATTCAGAATACCCAAAATATATCTTATGTATGTAAGTATCACCTAATCAATTGCAGTATAACATAATGGAGAAAGGTTATAATCCAGAATTTACAATGGAATAAGATTTTAATCTTATCTAATCTACTATCATCGCTCAATATGTAAAGAAACGCAGGTCCAGAGATGTTCATAATTTATTCAAGGTCACACATGACTCTGATAGTTTTTCTTAAACATATTTATATCAGCGATTTTCAAACATTTTTTAGCACCCTCTCCCAAAAATATGTTTCAACAAAATTTTATTAGGAGCCTTATAGGAGTGCATTACTTTTTTATAATATGCTTTTCTGTAATGTTCAATTATTTTATTTTCATATTCACATATTAATTCACATAACATAAATAAACAAACAAAAATAAAAGTAAATAGATAAAAGAGACTTCTAGAACTGTGGAGAACTGATTCAATAGGCATTTTCTATTTTAAATATTTTGTTTCCTATTTTTTGCTTTTCTATGTAACAAAACAATATCAGCACACATGCAATCTACAGAAAGCCAGTGTAAGCAATGATTAGTTCAATTTTAAAGGGCTACTTTATAAAATAGAGACAGCCATATTAATCAAGACCAAGTTGTTTATAATAATAAACAAAGCTAAAATAATCTGCATACTATCCTTAAAAGTTATACAAGTTTTAAAGCCATAGAAACCATAATTTTATATTTTTTACTGTTTTTATTCAAACAATTAATGAAATTACAAAGTGTCAAAGAAATGCTTTATTGAAAGCCAAAATCTTTTTCATCATTTTTTTCTAAAGTCATAAATTGAAGAGCTGACATCTTGATTTATCACACTGTGCACTTTTAATAGCCAACAAGTCAGCTATTAAATTTTAATCAACCTGCCTATTAAATTTCTTTCAAATGGTTCAGGGATACTTCAGTTTCTTTTAATAGCTAATTCATTGACTGGGAATCTATTAATATGGATTTCAATGACATGTCTTCTCCAGAGTACAGATCGGGTCATTGTTAGTTCAGTATAAAATGAAATATTCTGAAGGTAGAGGTGTTGCCTCTATTTCATTATGTAAATTCAAAGCTTTAGAGTTGGGAACCCTAGAAATTACGTATTCTGTTCTCCCTTATTTTGCACTAATTGGCTTTATACATGTCTTCTTCATCAGATACATGGGTTTTTATACAATAAACATTTAGAAGTAAAATTCCTGGGTCATATGTGGTCCACATTTTCATTCTACAACATATTGCCACAATGCTGTCAAATATGTATGTATCAATTCACATGTCCCATAAGCAGTGTATATTTCTTAAATTCTTGCTAGGACATGGTATTGTCAGGCTGACATTTTGCCAATTTGATAGAGTATGAAGTATCTCATATTACTGTTATACTTTGTATTTTCCTGATTACCAGACAGATGGAATAATTTTTCATATATTTATTGGTTGTAAAGGTTTCTTATTCTGTGAATTGCCTGTTCTTATCTTTTGCCCACATA
Source organism: Orcinus orca (assembly GCF_937001465.1). Classification (NCBI taxonomy): domain Eukaryota; kingdom Metazoa; phylum Chordata; class Mammalia; order Artiodactyla; family Delphinidae; genus Orcinus; species Orcinus orca. Next base: position 73,786,022 of record NC_064562.1, read on the forward strand.
CATATTAGGTTGTTGAATTTTATTTATTGATTATTTATTGATACAATATATGCATTAACATTTTGTTTTTTATATGTATTGTTTACAGCTCCTTCCAGTAGCTCACCTGTTTTGAGTACTGTTTAAATTTTGAGATAGGACTCTTATCTGTCTTTTTCTTATAATTTATGATCTTTGTTTTCAAGAACTCCTTTAACCTAAAATCTAAAGTATATTTTCTTCTAAAAGCTTTAAAGTATTATTTTATGTATATACTTTTTTTTTTTTTTGCCCTGAAATTCAACACAACCCGGTTGTGCTGCAATGGAGAAACTGATACCATTAGATACTCATTATTGTTTTTTATTGAAAAAGAAGCTTCTCAGAGCTCTTATGTTTTCTGACTGCTCTAGACAACAGTGGTAGGCTTAGAAATCATAATTCTTGATGAATCTTTGCTTTACAGTATAGAGAGTGGCTGATTTGCAAGTAGAAATGATGAACCTATACTACTCAGTCATTCATCTCTAAAACTCATTTTTTGTGGTCAAAGTCATGTATTTCTGTGTGCTTTTAACTTGGACATTTTCAATACATTGGCATAGTACTCAAAACAAAGAATACTGAGCCCAAAGATAATGGGTCAAGTATGCTTATCCACAGGTAAAATAGCAGTAAATTCCATTTCTTTCTAGTAAGAATGTAGTCATTCCCACAGCTGTGTTTATTTGTAAATCACACACTGCTTTACATTTTATTTGTAAATTCACACTGCTTGTGAAGTTTTGCTGAATAAAACAAACCTCAGAACAAAGGAAAGTATAACTACTTAACAATATAAAATAATTTACCAATTTGAAGAAAATATGACTTTTCATATACTTCTCTGCCCTCTATTGGTATACTTTCTTATATTGTACAAATTTTCCAAACTCGTATGCAGAAAGTCTATACCAGCTAAAATCTGAATTTTATATTTGGAAATTTATTTGAAAAAAAGTATGTGAGAGAAAAGTAGATATGAATTAAAACAAGATATCTATGAATAAAGAGATTCTTGATTATGTTGTTCAGAGAAGGCTTATTTTGTCATATCATCATAACCAGCTCTGTTCTGTTTAGACTGAGACTGTTTCAGGAAACATATTGTTTCTATTTTTCTACATCAAGACTAACTGTCTTCCTTCAATCTGTATATCCTCTTAAATCTTTCTTAGTTCTACAGTGATTTTCTGGGGTTATAAATTACTCTCTATGAATGTGATGGGTAACTTGTTTTAGTTTTTAAAGCACCCACATTCCTTATAATAATAAACTATGAGGAAAGTCTATTATGAAGATTATAGGAGAGCCTATCACATAAACACTTATTTTTAAATGGCATGCAGTATATAAGGCTGAACTATATAAAGTGCAAGCCTCAGTGTGCAATAAACAGGGGCTATCTTGGATAATACACAATTATTGGTATTTAAGTATCTTTTTTTTCTAAGACCTTCTTATGCTAAACATATATCCCATTTCCATATTTTAATTTTTCATGTAAATGAACTAACTTCTATTCACTTTCAAATAGCAGATATAGGTTAATATAATCTATTTCTTAGAAAAAAATAATCTGAACAAGTGGTGACTTTTAGTTAACTTTGGTTATTATATACCGCATTTATAGCATCACAATTTTATGCTTATAATACAGTAGGAATATTTTTCCAGATGAGAGGTACAGTCCAGTTTTTTTTGCTTTTAAAATTTGAATTATAAGGCATTTCATAGTTTTTAAAAAACTGGAATTAGCACATAAAAGTAATAAGAAGTTTAATTTATAACATTATCAGTACCTATTTGAAGTCAACTCAAATAAATTTCCTATCTGTTCTAGGCATTATTATATTGCCCTGACAGAGGACACAGTTTCAAGGAATATCAAATTCAGGAGTACGGAGATTTGGGAAAGTTATATCTTTGGTTCTATTACTAAATGATTTTAGGCAGAAGCTATTTACCAGATTTTTTAAACACAGTCTTTGCTCTGACCAAAATATTTATCCTTTTACTGAAATATAAGGAATTAAAAATTAAAGATAAAAGGATTCTACTAATAAAATATCTTGAGATTTTTGGTATTTGAGAACTTCCAGGAGAAAAGAATGATTATAAAATTCTTGCAATCTAAGTCCTACAACTGAACAGTTATGTATAGTAATTCAGCATATTTGATATCAAATAGTTTTGTAAAAAAATGTTATTGGTCAATCCATCTCCCCATATATTCACAATATTTTAAAGCTTCTCCTTCCCTAAGTAAATAGGATGAATGAATCCACTCTAAAGAACTGCACTTATAACAAAATAAAGTGGAAAGAAATGAATAGTACATCAAGGAAATTAAGAAATAAAGATGTGAATAATTGTGCTTTAAGAATATCTTATTTCCATGAGGTGATAAAAATCATTCTGAAATACATTCTTGGAAACTTAATTCTAGTCTTCAGCAAGCTTCATGTAAAACCGTCATCATAAGAAAATAACGAACATTTTTATTATTGTAAGTAGGGCTGTGTGGTCAGAAAGCCCTCGTTTGGAATTTAGATTGTGTTCTTTATTAGCCATGTGATTTTGGACAAATTGCCAGAAAACCCAGGTTCTTCATGGATATAAAGATAATGGATAATAAATAATGAACAGTGTAAAACAGGTAAATGATAGTTACACACACTAAAGGAGAAATCCCAACTTCACCAAGAGTATAAAGAGGCACATTGTGTTCTATCAGAGCAAAGAATACCACTAATTTCTGAAGATAAGTTGTAGTATTCACATTTAGTTCTCAAAAAAGATACTGTTTTCTAAAAAAAATTACATTCTCAGCAACTTATACAAAACAGTAATATTTTAGAACCAATTGGAAATGTTCTATAGCACCATATTTAGAAGTTATCAAGGTAACCCACTGTGGCTTGTCTGATTTATAACAAAGAGGTAAGAGATACTGCTAACTATATATAAAGGCAGTAAGATAATAAATCATAAAAATGAGAAATCTACTCTACATAAATAAGCCTTTGTGAAGGGATCTTTGAAAACTATAATAATAATAATAATAATAAAACCATTTTTAATATTGTGTAGTTGACTGTGAGAGGCTGGATGATTTCAAGGATTCCGAACAAAGAGACAAAGTTAAGAACAAAACATAAGAAGGACTCACTGGGCAAGCATTTTAAAAGTTTTTCTTTTTCAGTTCCTGCTAACAATTTATAGAAAGAACATTTGCCCCAGATTGACTAGAGATCAATATTTAATATATTCCATTTTACAATGAAAAGTTCATTCTGAAAGTTACTTGGTCTCCTAGAATTAGGAATCAGGGTATTAGTAGTATTGTTTAATTATCTATTTGATGCAGCAACTCACTTTTTAAAATCTGTACCTATTTTGCTTTTGTATATTAAACTGATTTTCCTGAAACAGAAGATATCCTTATTTTATTGTACATTTTCTGATTATTGAGGACACATACAAAGGAAAGAAATTAACACAGAAATCACTGTTGCCTCATTTACAATCAAGAATATAAAGGTCAAAAAATACTAGATATAAATATAATGGCGAATGTCAAATGAAAAATTTCTCCATGCCATGGGACACTTATTATATTTGTGCTCATATCATTGTAATACTTTCTCAAAACAAAAAATAATTTGTTATATAGCCTAGTCTGATTTGTTAGCTATGCAAGAAGTACTCTTAGGCATATGATTAACTGTTTCTGCAAATTTGACAAATGTCAGATTATATTAGAATCTGGTTAATATTTATAACAAATGATTTTATAATCCTTCAAAACAGCAAGGCTTTGGGGCAATATGACACTTTAGGCATATAAGCCAAATTATATTTACTAACATTAATAAAATGGAGTGAATGAGTTTGCGTGTTCACCCTAGTAGCTTTAATTTATAGAAATCATTAATCGTGGTGAACACCACTTATACCTTTTCACTTGTATTTTTCTTTAAAAACATAAAAAAAAATATGTTTAGTAGCCTGAATATTAATGAGACAGCAGGTGATTTATTGTGAAGTTTCATCCGTGCCAGTGACCAGCCTCCTGGGAAAGACAATACAGACTCTGAGAAGATATGAGTTTAAAAAGGGAATGAGTCACATCCCTACTCTGCTACATAACTGGTTATTTAGCAGGCCTGTCTAACTAGTGTTCTCTAAAGCTCTGAAGGGTAGGAGGGCTTGGAGGAAAGAGAAGGCAGTGCTTGTTTATATCATTATCTAAGGTAGGGAGAAGAAATATTTTACCTTTATTTCCTCATTGCTAAAATATAGTTACAAATCAAAAATGGAAAGTACAACTATGCAGATGTAATTTGCATTTAATTTCTAATTTAAAAGAGATAATTCAGTTTTATGAGTTTATTTCCTTTTGTTAGCATCAAGGGGAGCACCATTTTAGGTAAATTATTTCTTTTACTTGACATTCAGGTAACCACTTAATTCCTCCCACCTATTATTATTAGGAAATACAAAGGAAAAGAAACCTTTGGTAGTGAATGATGAATTTAAATAACATTCTTGAGAGCACTGGCAAGGACCAGTTTTCATTTGTTAGAAAATATAGGTGAACTTCTGAATAGAATAATAATAGTACTTATTATGTCCCTGGCATGTTGTAAGCAATTAACACATATTAACTCAGTCCTCTCAGAGTCCCTCTGACGTGGGTACTGTTTATATCCCTATTACATAGACACTGAGAAGTTAAGCAATTTACCCAAAGTCACTGGGTTAAAACTCCTTACTCAAAACTTCTATGCAAAAAACAACTACAGATTAGACATTCTTCTGCCATATAACACTTAAATATGGCTTAAATAAATATAGCTTTACTGGTCAGATCTCCATGAATAAAAATCTATATTGCATTAACTTGTGTGGGAGGTTGGTAAGATGGAGAATGGGAGGTAGGGGAAATAAAACCCCACAATACAGGCCAAGTCATTGTTGCAGAAGGAGAAATGCCTTTTTGCTAATTCTGCCACTCAGATGCGGCACATTTTTGCAATCCACAGCTGGGAGGGGGGCCACCTTTTGGTAATTCATATAGCAATACCATAATGGTAGCAGCTACCTAGCAAACCTTGATTTTAAACTGAAATTTCTGATGTCAATTCAACTTATTAAAAAAAAAAAGTGGGAAATGCAATTATATTATTCATGATGATAAAGCCTAGTAAAGTCTCATTTCAGAAAAATCCCAATTTCCACATAAATCTACAGAAAGAGTGGAAATGTTTAACAATTAATTGAACTACCAGAGAAATTTCTCGCCAAATGCTTCATTTTTGGATCAAACTCAAGTTTTATAGGTATTGTTAATCTAAATCGCTCAGAATGCTGTTTGGCTAGCAGAGATTGTGGGTAGGGGATACAGGTGAAAAAGATTACCTTAGCTGCAAATCGTTTCTACTACTATCAGGAACTTAGAGCTTCCAGAAATTTGGATTAGAGTTCTATTGGCCTGGGAGGAGCTTGGGGATTGAGGGCTGTCTTCGAGGTATGTGTAAATTGTATATGTTTAAATGAACAAATGAATAAACCCTCCTGTGGGGTTTGTGAAACTTGGGTTTGGATAAGAGTTAACTTCCCTTGAAACTCTCTGTAATCAACCATCACCTTAGGGCTCTCAAAAAGCTCCTTCTACCTGTGTATACAGCGGCATCGGTGAAGTTAACTTGATGGTAACCCTGGAGTATTGGGTATTGCCCTCAAGAAATTCTGGCTTCGTATGAGTGTGTAGCATTGTAGCAAACAAGTCGGCAGAAGAAAAATTTTTGAAAATGTATAGAGAACACCTGGAAAACATTTTCATAAATATATTCAAAGGGCAATGTAATGAAAGTTTTTAAAGAGATGAGGTGACCAAATAACAAAATCCCAAAGAGAATATATAAGAATGATTACATAAATTGAAAATTATCAACAAATGTTCCAAGGTCTTGCTTGATTACAAGGAGTAAAATCCCAATAGTAATCAAATTTATCACATTGGGAAATCTGGACAGGTAAACTGATACATAGGATGTAACAAGCTGGTTCAAGAACAGAATATTAGAGATGATTTGAAAAAATAAAAACCACTGAGAAAGATTTCTGCACTGCATGGTAGATGCTTTATTCTTAATGAATCCCAAAGATGATACTGATGGATTCTTGTTTGGAAGAATAGGTGATAAGATGTACAGAATTTTAAAATAATTATTCTTTTGATGAATCGAGCAGTGATTATGAATAGGAAAGAAAACCTGAAGTGAAAATAGGACTAATTTTTAGACAACTTCTTGTAGTTTTCAAAGGTCAGAAGTACTCTAAAAGCAAACATAAGAGATTTAATATATCTGTTAGAAAGAAAGGAAAATGGAGTTGGAATTAAAAAAAAAAATTGCAGCTGTAAGAAACTAAGAATGAATGGGAAGTTAGAATACTGTACAGGAAGATATAAAAATGCAGTGCCTAACATTTTATTTTAATAATAGGGAATATAATTTTTTGAATAAATAGATGTGAATAATTATGTTGCTGAGGTGACTGAACTGTTTATCTGGAAAGGTGAATCTTGGATGCCACCTACCTAAATATGATACACACGCCTGAATGCAGGGAGGATAGGACCCTGGGAAATAAGACAAGATTAAAGAAGGAAGTTAAAGACTAGCTTCAAAGATATAATATGAAGAAATAAAATTTTAAAATACTGCACTCATCTAAGATAAAAAATAATGAGATGAGAATAAAATGAGGAGTTTCTGACTAGGGGAACTAGGAAATTAATATAGGAGATCAGGAAGATTACTATGATGTCTACCACCATTAAAGTCACTGAGTGAAAGGAAGAATATATATGCTGAAGGAAAAGATCACTGCATGAACATACAAGTCATAAATTCAATTTAACCCCCTCCCCAAAGCCATCATCAAAGTAACTTATTGGATGTCACAAGAAATTTTATGCCCTTTCTTCAATAACTTTAAGAAATATCTTTTAGAGCTAAAGATTTTAAAAACAGACTTAAACATATAATCAGACAATATAAAATATTATTTTCTATAAATATATTTCAAATTGACCTAGTCATCCTCATAGCACATATTCCAAGTTGAACTTTCTGAGAAGGAACTAAAAAGGGCACAGCAATGTTATATAATGTGATTGACCTTAAAAATCAAGGTCATAAAAATTATTCATTTAAAATAATTTTTAATAAAGCTGCATACCTTATTATCTTTACATAAATTTAGATCATAATGCTAAACCAAATAGTTATTTTACATATTTTATCTGTCTTCACAGTAGGCAAATAAACAGTGCATCATTAAAATTAAATCTCATCTTTTGTTTAAATGACACTTATCCTATGGCTGCTGTGACCGTTAGATGCAAGATACTTCTAATAATAAATCTTATTAATAAGGATAGTTTTCTTAAAGGAACATACTGTAAATTTTCTATGTATTATTTCTATGTATTATTTAAAGTAAAAAGAAAAATCTGTCACTATGAAAGCAAATTTGTTCCTAAACTTTGGAGGCATGTGTAAGTAATCTGTTCTCTGTGGTTTAGGAAGTATATCAGAAAGTTAAAAGTATTCATATTTAAGTTTTCACAAACTAACCAGTAAAACTAAACTTAAAATGAGAAGAATACTTAAGAGATATTATGTAAAATAAACTAAAAGTGAAACAAAATAAAAGAAGGTAATTGTTTTATTTTAATGTATTTTCTTCAGATTTGGAGGAATATTTGCACTCACTGTTTTAACTTAAGCAAAAGTGATGTAGAAAATTTAATATCATTACTAGCTTATAGTTAACTATATCACTACCACAAATAAAAGTATGTAAATCAATCAAAATTAAATATAATATGGATGAATCCCTATATCAAATTCAACTTAGACACTACTTGTTGTAACTTCTTTTATATAAATAAGATGCAACTTACTTGAGTAAAAGTAATTAACAGCACCAGCATCTGAATCTTTCTTAATCGTAAACCATAATTATTAAATTGTTTCTAAGTAGCATTTAATATAACAGAAAGCTCTCAGAAACAGGTTTAGAACAAACAAATAATTCTAGCTTAGAGGCTAAAAAAAATAACAATGTCAATCATAAAAATAACCACTGAATATATGCATTAAAAAATGTCTCTTTTAGGACAGTGCAATTAGAATGTGCTCATAGAAGCACCACCCCCCAGACAAAAGTGTATTCTAAAGATTTCCCTGTACAGACTGTAGTGTACTCTAGCTCTCCACAAACATTATATCTACTCATTTTTACTGCAGTCAATTTAATTTTAATCACACACACACACACACAGTGGGGAGGGGGAGAAGAGGGAGAAAGAGAGAGACAGAGGCAATAAAAAGATCAACCACAAACAAAATAGTAGATTAAGGGAACTTCATTTTCAAAATCAAAATGATACCCCAGAAGCATTTTAACCAGAAGCACATACACACCAAAAAAATCATTTTATATATATATAAGATTCATATATAGTGGGTTTTTTCTTCTGTATCTTTAAATATCCAATATTATCTGGACACATCTTTTTGATATTAAGATTAGGTGGGATTTTTCCCCAAATACACAGGTTGCCTTAAGTATGTATTAGAGAGTATAATTTTACTTCCACAAAGACTATGAAATTGCTCTATACGTGGGGTAATGTGGAACTCTATGATGTTTAGCAGACTATATAGCCACATAATTGCCCATTTTCACTGCTTCCAATGAGGCCTGACAGCTCACCAGTTTATAACAGTGGCAGATGACTAGAGAAAGAAGTTTCTCACTTTTTAACTTACTTTCAGAAAAGATCTCCTGAAAATTCTGGATTGAAAAAACAAAAAGGCTTATGAATAATGGAACACACTACTACACTCAACCAGGTTTTATATCCTTGCAATATTCCTATCACATGGAACAAGGTCCAGAAGTTGCAAATACAGCAATGCATTTAAGAACTTCTTAAAGTAATCACAAAAAAGAGTGAATATGAAAACTTATTTCTAATTACCTCTGTTGAGTGATGCTGAACTGTTTATATCTCCAGTAATGAAGGAAGACTCTGACTGCTTTCGGACCGTGTCATTCCACATCCTACGAATTCGGCTCTGGAGGAGGGAAAGGAAAAAAAGGAAATGCGCTCACCACACTGTGAATTTTCACACATATGTTCTTTTTTGTTTCTATTACAGTATGAGGCTTATATTTCTGGCATCTGGCAAATATACAACTTCTACATGCTTGTAGTACAGTAGCATAAGAACATCAGGAACTAAATTAATGATAATAATTGGTTCTCATTAAGTGTGTTCTTAAATGCCTATGCCAGAAATAATTATAGCTATTTAAAAGGAATAAATGTAACATACTATACCAATTTAAACATGAAGATACATAGAAATGTACTCTAGATAGAATTTAATAATTTAAATTTCTAAGGTAAAACAAATTATTTTCATTGTAACTTTTATGGGAATGGGATATTTAAATATGCATTAATTTGTAAGTTTTATTAACAAAAGATTTACTTATGAATTCAGAATCTTGCGAGAAGAAACAGTTTGGTAAGAAAAGAACAGAGTATATTAAAATGTTACTAAACTTAACATTTTCCATAAATTTTGTAAGACCAATGTAATTTTACAGGTTACATACTATCTCAACTTTTCTTTCTTTTGAAGGAGATAAAGGAAGTCGATTCATCTTCATTCATTTCTAGACAGTAGGAAGTTTTATAGAGAACTGAAAATTCTTACATCATTATATATATTCTCAAATTCAATTTTCCAAGTGTCTGATAATTCAAGAAAGCAGTGTAATATTTTTCCATTGAGGGGGGACTTTTTTCTGGTTTACTGCTTTGCTATTTTATTTGAGTTAGGGATCAAAAAGTATTAACAATCTTGTGAGCAGGAAACAAAATATTTTCAGAAGCTTTTCCAAGGATGAAAAACTTCTTAGAACTATTACTAGTACTAATGGTGAAATCAAGCTCACAAATGGGTTATGTTCCAAATATATTTGAATTCCTTGAATAACAGGAGTACCTAATCTTAAAATACTAGACAATTGGTTTTATGAATATTGGGATATGTTTATCTTTTAGAAATGTCTATATTGTTATATAGGTCAGCAAATACATACATACACATACACATACAGCAAAACTAATAAAAGTACAATAAGAAAACCGGTGCAGTAAAACCTGCACTTGAAAAATGTTTCTATTGAAAAATACTTCAAAACTTCAAGCTGAAATACTGAAAACAAATCTCTCACATTTGTTTTATTAGTTAACTAATTAAAAATATTAATTACCCTTTACTGCATGCCAAATACTAATCTAGGAAATACAAAGGGGAAAGGCAAACACAAACATCTTTGCCTTCATGGAGTTGCTAGACTAGTAAGTGACAGACTAATTAAATATAAATTAACAAAAATTAATGCAAAAGTACAATGTACCCACAAATCTCCATAGAAGCATTACTTATAGCTGAAAACTGTGACCAACCCAACTGATTATCAATGGTAGAATGAGTGAATAAATTATAGAACAATATACAGCGATGAAAATAAAAGAGCAACATAGCCTCCTGAAGCAACATACATGTCCAAAGAAAGGAGGAAAACATAAAAGAATACGTATTGGATGATTTCATGTGGATAAGTATCAAACACATGCAAAACAAAAAGTACTGTTAAAAGTTAAGATAGTGACTATGTTTTGAGGTGAATGATTGAGAAGCGTTCAAATGGTTTCTGAGGCACTCTCAATATTCTAATATTTGGTCTGGGGAAGGGTAATAAATCACCGTGCCATATGCTTATATTTTGCATGCTTTTTTAATGTTTTTTATACTGCTTAATTGAAATAATTTTTAAGTGCACATAACAAGAGAACATGTTTAGGAAATCTGAGAACATTGCACTGAAGAAGTGACATCTCAGCTGAGAGTTGATGGAATTATGATCATTGTTAGGTGACATTTATTTGAGCTGCCCCATTATCTTCTATTATTATTTTCATTAGTCTCCTCTACCTGGGCTAGCCACACCTGTTTCCCTGCCATTCCTTAACACACCAAGCACAATTCTGCCTTAGGTTTTTTTTTTTTTTTTGCCGTACGCAGGCCTCTCACTGTTGTGGCCTCTCCCGTTGCGGAGCACAGGCTCCTGACGCGCAGGCTCAGCGGCCATGGCTCACGGGCCCAGCCGCTTCGCGGCATGTGGGATCTTCCCGTACCGGGGCACGAACCCGTGTCCCCTGCATCGGCAGGCGGACTTTCAACCACTGCGCCACCAGGGAAGCCTCTGCCTTAGGTTTTGTATGATTATTTCTTCTGTCTGGAGTGCTCCTTCCCCAGATACTGGTATGGATATATCTTTCACCTCTTCAACTTTCGCTCCTGAAAGAGACCTAACTTGATCACCCCATTTAGAACTGTATTGCACCCACCCACCTCTGCAATTTCTGCCCCCATAGCATTACCATCTTCTACAATATTATTATAATATAGTTTTCTTATATTTAATGTCCAATAATTAATGTCCAATGTCTGCATTAGGTTTGAGGCTCTAGAAAAACAGAAATTTTGGGAATTCCCTGGCGGTCGAGTGGTTAGGACTCCATGCTTTCACTGCCGAGGGTCCAGGTTCAATCCCTGGTCGGGGAACTAAGATCCCGCAAGCAGCGCAGCGTGGCCCAAACATAAAAAGAAAAACAAAAATTTTGCCTTTTTTTGTTCAGTGATGTATCACACACCTGAAATAATGGCTGGTACACAGTGATTATTATATGTGTATATACATAAAATATGTATTATAAATATAATATTTAAATATTTCAATTCTTTCTATGTTCTAGGTTTTATGCTATGTATTTTTCATGTATTCACTCTCTTATTCATTACAAAATTGAGGTTTAGAGGTTCACATGTCCAATATCACAGACCAAATAAATGGCATAACCAGTATTTGAATCCTGATCTAGGAGATTAACAACTCACTACATTATATCAAATAATTTCTGAAAAGGAAATGGAGAAAAGGGTAAAGTATTGCAGGCAGAAGAAAAGTATACAGTATGTGGCACAGAGCCAACACTTAAATGTTCATGGAATGAACCAGGACAAGCCTTAGAATATGGCAGTGAATAAAGCAAGTCACAGAAGACTACATACAATAAGGTACCATTTTAAAGAAAGATTTTAAAAAGGTGAAGTAAACAACATCTTTTCTGGAGGTGAAGAAATTATTAGAAAAGTCAAGGAAATGAAGAACAGAAGTTAGTAGCTGTCTCTGGTAGGGAGGCATAGGGATTGGTTAGGGAGAGGTTTCAACAAGGGAAAAACATATGGAAAATGTTGTTTCCTAAGTTGGTTGGTGAGTTCACGGGTATTGATTTTATTATACTATGCTTCACAATTTAATATATGCCACATATATTTTTTTATGTTTCAAATATTATGTAACAAAAGTAAATACGTTTACAAAGTCAGTAAAACAAATGAAAGATAAATGACAGAACAATTAATGGAAGGTCAAAGTGGAAAGGACAATACTTCAGCTCATAGTTTTTAAAAATACACACACATACCAATCCTATACACATCTCTGTGAATATATGTTTGTGTGTGATTATGGATATTACCACCTTTTTATAAGTGATTAGCACCAGGGGATCAACAGGTGGAGAGGATTTTTAATTTTTAGTCTTGCCAGTCACACTCTTTCATTACCTACATAGTAGCCACATGATCTTTATTACATGTGGATGATTTCCTGTCACTGCCTTTTCTAAATGATCCCATTACCTTTCTAAAGTAATCAAAATAAAATGTGAACTCCCATACTCTTAAAATACCTAAGGATCTGTCTCCAGCCTTCTTTGACTTCATCTCCTACTCACTCTCTCACCACTTTAGCCAATGACATTCTTCTTATTCCCAAAGTTGCAAGGTCTCACCCACCTAAAGGGTTTTGTATTTGATGTTCTCTCACCTGGAATTCTCTTTCCCTGAACTCCCTTCCTGTCTTTCCCCAAATAGTCTTTGCCTAGCACTAATCTAAGTAACTACCTGGCCTTTCTGTATCACATAACCATATTTGGTTATCCACCAGCTCTCATAATCTGATATTCCCTGTTGGTTTATTTGTTAATAAATTTTCTGCCTTTCACAATTAGAATGAAAGCTCCAGATCATGGGGAAAGTTATTTGTCTTTCAACCATTTTATCACCAGAGCTTACAAGACTGCTTGGCATTTAAAGAGAAACTCAATGTTTCTCAACAAAAAATATAACAATTGTGATTTTAGAAGTTCTCTGATGTGGAAAAAGGCATCTATACTCCCAAAAGTTTACCTTAATATCAGTGACTGTTTTAGACTTTGCTCATGGAAGTTCAGAGTTAATATGAAATATTTATTATTTTTACCTAAACAGACTAGGTTTAAGTGACTATCATTTTATGTAGGGTTGGATTGTTGTAGTTAATCAGAATTAGTATTATATTAAGCATAATAAAAAACCTAATGTTGGGTTTTTGTTCCCACTATTAGAATTGTGATGTTATAACTGTAAAAGTGAAAAAAATGACACAGCTTTAAAATATATACCTGAAATTATAGTCTGCAATAATGACACTAGTAAGTGGTACCTGCTCCAGTTTATTGAGCATGTACAGTATGTTGTGTTTGGTATATATTAGCTTGATCTTCCTAACAACATAAGAAATCAGAAACCACTTTACTTACGAAAAAACTGAGGGTCAGTGAGATTTAATAACTTGTTTTATGTCACAGCTGGTAGGTACATGGCAAGGCTAGAATTCAAACCAAGGTCTCCCCACCCACCAAGTTTATGGTTATTCTATTAAGCTACACTGCCCTATCATGTAGCTTAGAAGTAATGCTAAACACTGCACAACTCTGTTTTAACATAATAAATGAAGCTCCAAAGTATTGTTTCATTAAGGGCATATGTCAATAAAATAACTACGGGATAATGGTTGATGCGTTCGGTTTTATGAGAAGTATGCACAAACAAGTCAAGTTAAATGACATATAGAATCTCGGCAATTTAAAAGCTGTGGAAAAGATTGTTACAAAAAAGAGAGTTAAGCATTATCAGGTTGAAAATAAAGTAATGGATTACAAGGAGGTCACGCTGGAAGCATCATCCAGGTATGCCCCAACTCTTATGTGAAACTTCAGATTTCTAACTGACAAATTTAGTAGTCCTAGACTAAGAAATCTCAGTCCACCTAACTTGGAACATTTGCTTCCCCTAATTTACAACTTTGCAACCTCAGTAAGGCATAGAAATAATAAAATAAATTCAAATTATTAATAGCTGTATATTATATGTAGGAATAAGTTTCATGATCATTATGATAATTAGTGCTTGTTAAGTGTTGAGATAGTCTGATAGGTTTGACAGTTATAGGTTAGTTTTAAAATTTTTAGTTGGAAATATTAGATTGATATTAGATATGTAGTTTTATTTGTAAGATAAAAGAGAACTCCTTTAGTGTGAGAAAGTGTTTATTTCTGACAATATTGTTCATTATCTTTGGTTTATAGAGTTTTTCAAGTGCTAGTTAGGTGTGTACGACAGTCCAGTCTGACAGTGAATGTGTTTGAGAGAATCAGATATATTACATTTGTTAAATATCATTAAATGATATTTAAAGGTTACGAGGATATTTAATTTTCTAAGCCTATGAATGGAATTGTTTAGGTGAATTTAATGGATTAAATTTACAAGCTGATTGGAAATTAGTCAAAGAACAAATGTTCTTTTTTATATTATATATAAAATTACCAAGTTAAAAAAATAGATTTATAGGTTGAGCTGAGTTAAAAAAATGTTATTGATTTATAACTTTATTTAGGAATTAAAATTCAAGTCTTCTTCAGAAAATTGCTATTAACAACACTGAAAAAAATGATTGTTTCTCCCACTGAACCATACAATCTTAAAAATATTAGTATGCTAGTTGGAACCCAAACTCATTCATGTATGACCCACATATGTCTTTTATTTGACTGGCTCATTTTAGTCATCCTAGAGTTGCTGAACTTTCTACGTAATAATCTTTGGACTGACATTGTGGCCTAGGAAAAATGGCAGACAGGTTACCTAAAAGTTTAAAATTTCCTTGATGAGGGATAATGCAGCTACTATATTTAATGCTGGACTGATGGGAGTAGCACTTAGATCAGTTAAGTCAATGATGCTATTATGGTAGTCTTCACTACCTGAATTGCCCTTTGATTTACCAGCATACAATATGGTATGAGTTAGAACTGTTTTTATTAAACATACCATCTAATAAGTAAATACAGTATATGATAAAGAATTATTACACTAGTTAAGTGAAGTAATTAACTCAAGAATCATATATCTATGTAAAATATTACTTTCTTAGAATTTTGGGTGAAATGCAAAATTCCTTTCCTTACCTTCTATATTCATTCAACTGGGAATAATCTGAAATCATGAATTATTATGCAAACTTAGACCCTAAACTTCACTTTTTTTGCAATTTGGTTTCTTAAATTTCTGTCATAACCATTTTCATTTGAGACACACTAAAACAAAACAACAAATTTGATAGTTAAATACTTGAGATAGAAAATAGATCTCATCAAGAAAGGATAGCAACCCATAACAGAAGATAGGTAAGAGATATTTCATTTTAGTTAACAAATATTGTTTACCTGTGAGCCTGTGGAGTACCGCCCAGGAGTTCGAGAACCAGATGTTTTCCCTGAGCCAATGGAGCTCTCTGTACTTTTGCCACTACAACAATGTGTTCGCAGACATTTCCCATACTCCTTTCGTACCTAGCCAAAAATATTAACTTCTGTTAGCAAGTAATTCATTTCAGCTAGGAAATATAAAATGCATGTGTTTTATTTTAGATAATTAATATAAAATTTTTTTGCCCTACAGATATAAAAAAGTCTGTTCAGTATATATTTTATACATTTTTCACAATATAAAATAATATTCACACTGTCAAGATTGAAATTTTGCATAACTGGAGCCTTTTAAAACACGCAAACACACATATATCCAATCACACTATAATGATACAGTCTCAGTTGGAAAAACAAAAACTTAAGACTCTTCAAGACACTATTTTTAGCTTCATAGATTTGATATGAAGTAGCCTATCTAACTCTTTCTCCATTCCCTCTTCTCTCTAACTTCCTCACTAGAACAGTTGTACTGTTCTTTTTTTTTTTTTTTTTTTTTTTTGCGGTACGTGGGCCTCTGACTGTTGTGGCCTCTCCCGTTGCGGAGCACAGGCTCCTGACGCGCAGGCTCAGCGGCCATGGCTCACGGGCCCAGCCGCTCCGCGGCATGTGGGATCTTCCCGGACCGGGGCACGAACCCGTGTCCCCTAGCATCGGCAGGCGGACTCTCACCCACTGCGCCACCAGGGAAGCCCAGCTGAACTGTTCTTTAGGCAGAAGTGTAGTGAGGAAGTTAGAGAGAAGAGGGAATGGAGAAAGAAGGAGAGGGAGAAAGAGAGGAGAGAGAATATTTAAAGACAGAACAGAAAAAAAAGGAATGTGTTGGGCTAAGCACTTTTTAAAATTTTATATTTCTCTGGTTTACTTCTCTTAAAAGAGGTCAAATCTGCAACTTGAGACTATAAAATATTCTCAAAATATTTTAAATTCATTCCTTCAAAATAGTTCTATTCAATAATTACAGAGAAATATGATTGCTTTTCTATATAGCATTGTGACTACATTATTAATCCTTGCTGTAGTATAAAAATCACAGGATAAAAGGAGATAATCATTTTTTAGCTGATGTTTTCAAACAGGAAAATATATCAACAATTTTGGGGAAAATTTTGATCATGTTTATTTAAAAATTTTTATTACTGCCTATTTAATCAAACAAGACATACAAAAATAAACAGTAACTGTTCTAAATCTCACCTCCACTAGCAACATCAAGAAAAATAATTACCAACTACTTGTTCATCAATTAAAAACACATTCTAGGATAACTTACTGGTTTTATAGTCACAAATTTTATATTCATTATGAAATAACACTGTATATATGTTATTCTTAGCACTTTATTGATTTCACATGAGTTCACAGTTTCCAGAAATTGTGACAATGTAATATTATTTAAAACAAAGTTATAAAAACACGCTTTTTTGAGAAGTGTTATTTAGAATCAAAAACAAAAAAAAAAGGAGTGTAAATGACACATCAAAATTAGTATTTGAAGAAAAACATATCTTAATATATTAACATTCATTCTATCAAAGATATAGCAAAATCAGAGACTGACTATATTCAGATTTGTTTGAAGAACTCACATTCATTAAATCCTTATTATGTGATAGGAACAATGATACAGAGTGAGGTAATCAAAGCATGGAGGAGGAGAGCCTGATAGGAAGTGGGTAGGCAGACCAAGGAAGGCTTCTCAGAGAAGAGGACTTCTTCAAGCTATCTTTAAAAGATAGGTTGGAATGTGTTGGTTTAGAAGATCAAGTTGAAAGAATGGATAGTTAAGAGAAAAAAGGCATTCAGTGAGAACAAAACAGAGAGGCATGATGTGCTAAGCTTTGAAGCCTTTCTCTGATTTGTAATGTCAAAATTACATATTATTTAATATATTTAAGTTATATTAATGTTTTCCAACCAACCTCTTCTATGCTATATTTCTCAATAATTAGAAATAATTATTTTTATTCAGTATTTACAAGCCAATTCATATTTTGTTTATTTTTTAGAAGAAGTAAGTTTGTGCCCACCTGTGTGTGTCCAAGACATGTGTAAGTTTTGGGAGGGTGAGATGAAGAAGCTTCTACTTTTTAATCACTATTTGCTAGGAACTATGCTAGGCTCCTCCCTCAAAATGATTCTGGGAAGGGCTTCCCTGGTGGCGCAGTGGGTGAGAGTCCGCCTGCTGATGCAGGGGACACGGGTTCGTGCCCCGGTCCGGGAAGATCCCACATGCCGCGGAGCGGCTGGGCCCGTGAGCCATGGCCGCTGAGCCTGCGCGTCAGGAGCCTGTGCTCCGCAACGGGAGAGGCCACAACAGTGAGAGGCCTGCGTACCACACACAAAAAAAACACCTCCTATAGGAAATATGATTGTTAAATGTCCATAAGAGCCAATACTGTCTATAGATTCAATGCAATCTCTTGAAAAAATTTCAATGATATTCTTCACAGATACAGGAAAAACCCTAAAATTTGTACAGAACCACCAAAGACCTCAAAGAGCCATAGCAATCCTGAGAAAGAACAAAGATGGAGGTTTCGTGTTTCCTGATTTCACACTATACTACAAAGCTAGAGTAATCAAAGCAGTATGGTATTGGCATAATAGACACATAGACAATGGAACAGATGGAGAGCCCAGAAATAAACCCTTGCATATATGGTCAACTAATATCTGACAAGGGAGCCATGAATAATTAATGGGGAAAAAACAAGCTCTTTAATAAATGGTATTAGCAAAACCGGTTAGCCACACGCAGAAGAATGAAATTGAACCCCTATCTTATACCACCCACAACATTTAACTCAAAATGTATTAAAGAATTAAACATAAGACCTGAAACCACAAAACTCCTAGAAGAAAACAGGGGAAAACACCTGGACATTGGCCTTGACAATAATTTTTTGGATATGACATCAAAAGCACAAGCAACAAGAGCAAAAGTAGTAAGTTGTACTACATTAAACTAAAAAGCTTCTACACAGCAAAAGAAACAACAGAATTTATTGGCAATCTACAGGATGGAATAAAATATTTGCAAGTCATATATCTGAAAAGGGGTTAATACCAAAAATATATAAAGAACTCATACAACTCAGAAGCAAAACACCAAACAATCCAATTTAAAAGTGGACAAAAGAAATGAATAGAAGTTTTTTACCTAAGAAGACATACAAATGGCTAACATGAACAGATGCTCAACATAACTAATTAGAAAAACGCAAATAAAATCACAATGAGATATCACTTTACATCTGTTAGAATGGGTAGCATCAAGAAGACAAGAAATAAGTATTGGTGAGGATATGGAGAAAAGAGAGCCCTTGTGCACTGTTGGTGGGAATGTAAATAAGTACAGCCATTATGGAGAACAGTATGGAGGTTCCTCATAAAATTGAAAATAGAACTACCATATGATTCAGCAATCCCACTTCTGGGTATATATCCAAAGGAAATGAAATCAGGATCTTGAAGAGATGTCTGCACTCCCATATTCATTGCAGCACTATTCACAACAGCCAAGATATGGAAGCAGCCTAAGTGTCCATCAGTGAATGAATGGATAAAGAAGATGTGTTACATATATCTAGGAATATTATTCAGCCACAAGAAAGAAGGAAATCATGCCATTTGCAACAATGTTGGATGGACCTTGAAGGCATTATGCTAAGTGAAGTAAGTCAGACAGAGAAAGATGAATCCTGTATGGTATCACTTATATGTGGAATCTAAAAAAGCCAAACTCATAGAAACAGAATAGATTGGTTGTTACCAGAGGTTGGCTGTGTGGAAATGGGGAAATGTTGGTCAAAGGGTACAAACTTCTAGCCATAAAATGAATAAGTTCTAGAAATCTAAGGTACATGATGATGATTCTAGTTAACAGTACTGTATTATACAGTTGAAAGTTGCTAAGAGAGGAGATCTTAAATGTTCTCACCACAGAAAAGAAAAGATGTTAGATGATAGAGGTATTAGCTATTCACACTATGGTGGTAATTATTTCACAGTACATAAGTGTATCAAATCAATACATTGTATACTTTAAACTTACACAATGCTATATCTCAATTATACCTCAATTTTTAAAAAAGGAATAAAAGAAAAATCTCCTAAGACTGTTTCTGCAATTTCAAAGAGAAGTATCTGGATTTTTTGTAGGCAAAAAAAGGTGAATGATAATTCGATGTCCATATTCTCTGATGTTGGGCCATGTTCTTGACACCCAATAAAAATGCCACCAAAATCGAAAAATTCAAAACACAGAATGCATGAAAGAAAATATGCTTATGACTAGTTATTATAAATCATAAAAATAAGCTTCTGAATCAGGGCCTGGCACTTTTTTTCATGAAGGGCCAGACAGTCAATATTTCAGGCTTTGTGAACCAAGAGGCAAAACCAACAATGCTGTGTGTGTACTTATTTTAAATTTTAAATGTATCCATTTAAAAATGCAAAAACCATTCTTGGCTGACTGACTGCAAAAATTAAAAGCAGCTGGACAAATCTGGCCCACAAGCTGTGGTTTGCTGAACTCTGTTCTAATGAATCACAAAATTGAGCTTGATGACATATATTTTTAAAAATTTCACTTCTGTTAAATATGTTCAATATACTAAAAATTCTAGACTTGTTTTTGGATCCTGAGGTCTGGTATCTCTACCTGGACATCAAAACATTGACATGTATCTGTAATACAATAAAAATAATAATTGGGAAAACTAATAGGTACTGGCTAATAAAAAATAATTACAATCAAAATCATTCATGCACAAAGCACAAAACTATTTTCTGTTCTGTAGAAAACTTTAATATAAACATTAAAATTTAAAAATGTGTTAGTCCAATTTCCAGCTAATACATAAAATAATTGATAAAGCTGGTTCCCTATATTTGAAGATGTTAGTATGACTAAATATGATGGCCCAATATTTCCTTATTTATATGGACAAATGCCACCCTTTCCCTTAATCTCCTGATTTTGCACCCATCATTCTACATATTGCTCTTGACAATCAGTTATAGCTTTTTTCTACCAAAATCTAGAAATCCTTCCAAGTGCTTAGTCTTTCTGACTTCTCTGAAGTGTTTTATAATACTGACCAGTGTCTACTTCTGGACATTTCCCCCTTATCTCTCATTTAGGTATCACCTTCTCATTCTTCTCCTCAAACACTTTCTTCCTTCCATTTCTATTCTTACTCATTACTCATGTCTCCTACTCTTCATAATCATCAAGTGTGGTAGACTGTTAGCTGTTTGTGATACCCAATTCCTCATCTTCCTGGGGTACAAAAAGTAGAGTATGTTTCCCAGTTTTCCTTGAAGTTTAGTTGGTACTATTTATAGTGTCCTATCTGATGGAAGGTGAGTAGAAGTGATGTGAACCACTTCCTTTTTATACAAGATCCTCTCTCTCTTTCTCAGACTATCTGCTAGATGTCAACACCCAAGGTGGTTGTGGAAATCAAACAGTGAGGTTGACTGAGCTTTCATTGGGCTGTGTCCCTCCATGAGGCACCCTCATCAATTGTGCAATGAGTAAAAAAAACCTTTATTAGGTTAAGTGACGGCAATTTGGAGTGTGTGTACACTAAGTATTTGGGAAGATTCATCCCTTCCAACACAACCTCTTTTCTAAGTTAATTCTAATCCATTAGATTAGAATCCATCCATTCTAACATCATAAACTCTTTTCTTTTCTGTAACTTACATTTACAGGTCTGAGTCATAAATACTATTCTAGCCTGTATTTAAGATCATGCCAACACATTTTTAATACCTACCACCACATAAAACTGAAACAGGATAAAACTGGATGCATCTCGACAAGTGGACACCTTTCTCAACTTTTATTTGAGGTTCCCTTAGTCTCTCAAGCCAAAAATCGTAGAGGTGGATATCTTTACTCTTTATCTTCCAAAAACAATTTTAGGTCTTATAGTTTCTCTCTTAGAAAAAAAATTTCACTTCTTGCCATTTCATTTTCAGAGCCACCTCTCAATATCTCATAATTATTTTTATTACCTCCATTTTACACATGAGAAAACTGGGGCATATAAAGGTTAATTAAATGGCCCAAAGTCACATAAGCCTTTAAGTAGAGGAGCTAGGATTCGGACCCAGTCTTGGCTCAGGGGTCTATATGGTCAAGAACTACAAAGACCACATTTATAATAGAGTTAAACAGTGTAAAATGAGAAAATCACTCTTGAGATTAAAAAAAAAAATGCAATGTAAGTATTTAGTTGCTAAAATTAACTTTGAAAATGAATATTTTCGTCCTTATAGATGTGAAAAATCATAAAAATAGACCAATATAAAAATTAAATATTGCCTTCTAATCATCAAAATCATAGACTTTATAAAAGATGCTTTTAAAGAAATACAGAGATCTTTACTAAGTTTCCACCATTCATTTAAAAAATAAATGTTTTTATCATAAAATGTTTAGATAATTATATTTTCTAGAATATATCAATACAAATTAGTTTAAAAAAAACAGAAAAATATATATTTCCTATGTCATGCCATATATGTACATATATATACATATATCCCATGCCTCCATAACATCTTAGAAAATCTACTCCCTAATACACAAATTCCATGTGTCTGCCAATAAAAATATTAAAGACTATAAGGTCAAATCTATAAGAATATAGTTTTTGTACATTGTCCAAATCAAAATATTTTGATTCTGTTTTTGCTGTCAAGCACATTTGCCAACTTTTATGCTTTCATTTTATGTCTGTTTTGTCTTTACTATGATAAAAATGAAATCAAATAAGTAATATATTTATTTCTTAGAGACAAACACATCAAGAATGATTTATGTTATGGGTACTTTGCTGTCATAGAATGTATGCTATTTATTCTTGAACAGAGAATTCTAGCTTACCTTCTTTTGTAGGACACAATGGAAAATGAATATAAACATTCCCTGTAGAGAATTGAAAATGGTGAAGAGATATGCCATGATGACTGTGCTTTCATTAATATACATGAGTCCAAAGGCCCAGGTCAATCCTAATAGGCAGAGAAGAGCTATTGCACCTATAACCCATGACCTGCAGAGAGAAGAGAAAATTAAGGGTTATCAAATAATTTGTCTTTAATTAACACAGTCATATTGTATCAACAATACTGACACTGAAAAAAATGTTACAGTTTTATTGACAGAAAATGTAAGACAGGTGGTATAAGTACTTTAAGATTTTAATGAGAACTTACATGTTTTCAAGCTTGAGGAGATATACATGAATGAAAATGCTATAAACACAGAAATTCACTTATGCAAAAGCAGATTTGTACTATTAAATTTTTCATGTATTTGCAGCACATACGCAAATGGTATGGAGATGTAATTATGGTGAATGGCAAGGGGGAAGAGTCTGTAAAGCTATGTTAGTCTCCACTGGTCTCATTGGTATGATAACATTTGTTTGATTGGACTCTTTCCATTAATCAAACACTTGTTTGATTGGACTCTTCATCTGATACACTTTTACCCCATTTTTCCAAATTTCCTCTTTTTCCATAAAAATTTAGCGTTTACAGACAAGAACAGAAGGAACCAGTATATGGAAGATTGTATAAAATTTTAAACTTCTATTTGTCTGATTCTATAGTTAAGTAGAACAAGTGTCAGATACAGTAAATGGGAAAAAATAGTTCCCCTCTAGATCACCATCTACTCTTTCAGCCTTTGGATTGCTGTGTCTTGGGTTATGTTGGACTAGACTTTGGATATCGGGCAATTGGCAGCTTTGTTGAAAAGAAGCCCAATAGCTCAGGACACCTTCATGTCTTTGAAGTGTCTGCAAACTCACAGGAGAAAATGAAGCTGAGAATGGGATGGAGAGGGATGAACAAAGTAGTCCAGAATGGAAGACAAATTCTCACTCTCACTCCATTCCCTTAGTTTCCTCCAAGCTGCCATTCACAATAGTAATAAATGGGTGACAAAAGTCCATATATTTGTAGTTATGTATTATGTATTTTCTATCAAAATAAAATGAATCTTTCCAATAGACGGGAATCCAATAATTGAAAATGGAGTCTTCTCAACTTCTCTCTAAGTATATAGAATAGGACCAAAACAGTCTAGATCTCTATACTCTTATGAGCCCACCTTTTCCTTTCCTAGTATACCTTCCTGAACATGGTAATCTAATATTTATTTTTAGCAGACTGCTATCTGCTACTTACATTGTCTAAGGAATAAATATGGGGATTGAAACTTTACAAAATGAAGGGGAAAAATCACATATGTTTACTATAATCTGAAGCTGGGTTTAATAAATTTTTGAGAGAGAACTACGTCTTAAGAAAAATATGTCCCAAAGTAGTCAAATATTATTAAAGTCTTATTAAAATTAATCTCAAATATTTACCATTTTCCTTCTACAACCATCAGCCACTATATTTCAGATGTAAACATCCACTAAATTTAATGTGCTTAATTTAAAACTTTAATACTCTTGAATAAAGAATCCCTAAAGGAAGCTTGCCATTGTATGTGGCATGTTTGCTTATACAAATTAGAAAACATCTTAGATATTAATATCTTATTTTACAAGCAGATTCAGAAGTATGGGAACTTTCAAAGTAAAGCTCTTATTTGTTTACAGGTATTGGAATAAGGAAAAATGGGAAGAGTCGCCATTAAGTCAAAATTGCTATTCAGATTTAGAAATAAAATGATAGGATAAAATACTCAAGCCAGCTATTATCCACTAGAAAACACATGATGGGCCCAAGTGTTAATGATATAAAAGAGTGATGAGCCCAACTTCAAAAGAAAAAAATAAGCAAGAGCATGAAGAAGTAAGTGAAATGGTATTGGAGAAAATGAAAACAAAGGACTCTTCACCAGAAGAACAAACTGAAAGTCTACAGCAAGGTCACCCAAAGGTTGCCAATCTTAATTACAGGACATGTAATTTTAAAATGTACAAAGGAAAAAAAGCCCAAATATTAGCATTTGTGTTTCTGCTTATAGATTAGTACAGACTTGTAGCTTTGTTTTAGAAATTTAAAAGATATGTTCATAAACAATTGGATCAACAATCAAGTGACGTATCGAATTTGAAAGAGACAATTTTGCATATGTAAAGTTTAATTTTTGAAGGAGATATTTTCCCCTTTTGGATATTTAACCTAAAAATTCATTAGTTTCATTTGCAGTTGGGTAGTTTCATACCCCTGAGATCATTTGAAGATATAACACTAAATCACGAAATAATTTTAGATGAATGATGTCCAAACAAACAACAGAAATGAGGACATATGCAACACAGAGGAGCACACCGAAATGAAAGGAGAAATCTATTAAAAGCAAAACAAGTCTGTACCACATGAAATTGCTATTACTGTGGCACTAAATTCAGGTGATATCCAATTAAAAGAGGTGAAGCAGAATTTTTCTGGCAATACACCTGCAGCATATTTATTCTGCATAGAAGTTGTATGCCTGATTATTTTCCTGCACAGTTTGCTCTTCTGCCTCAATGTGAATGACAGAAGCTCTAATGATTTTTCAGTACTGATCTGACAGCTGGTTCATGGGACCACACTGATAAATGGAATTTATCAGCCATTCAGGTCATTCTTACTTGATGAAGGGTCTGTTATCCTCATAGCTAAAGAATGCATAGACACAAAGACAAGAACACCAACATTAGCATTTTATGACAAAGAATTTCATATGAAAAATATTCTCCTGGTCCCCAAAAAGGCCTCTGTCCCCCACCTCCCTAAAAGGCATCATAAACTTCCCTTTATATCTAAAAGGTAAATGCTAAAATGACCATGAGAACTTAAATAACGAGGAATAAAATCAATTTTACAATACTGCAATATCCCTTATGAGACTAAAAAAATCCATTTTTTCATCATATGCTCATATTACTTGTGACTTGACAGAGACATTTATTTCTAAGAGATCACATTTCTCTAGAGAATGAGAAATCTTACGAGCAATCTGGAAAAGGCTTGGGGGCATACTTAAAATGACAGATTTCATGTCACCTAAAGGTCTTCTTATTGTATAATATTAGTAGGTAAGATTACTTAATTATGGACAGTGCACTTCTGAGTAATGTTAACTTGCAGATGATTGACCTGAGTTAAATCTGAACATTATAGCTCTTTAAAAATAATCAACCCAACTACTTTAAAATTCTTTCTGATAGTGCACTGAGAACAAAGTTTGAATAATCTTTTGTAGTAATATGAGCAAACAGATGGCACCTGTTCATTATCACTTATATATACTAATCTATTTAGTATCATCCTGATAAAATGAGATCCAAGCACCAAATTAGTAAAGACTAGTTAGGGGATATTTTGGATATTTTTTTACAAACATAGTTGCTACTCAGTGAATTGTGATAGGACAGAAAAGAAACAGAAAACTGTGTCCTCTTTTCTCTTACCTCTTGCAAGAGGCAATAGTTTCTGATATTATGCATATACAAGTAAAGCTCTTAGAAAGGCTCCAACTGTGATGCATTTTGAACAAAGAGAACCACTGATAAAAAAAAACCTTACTCTCCAGGGTGATGAAAGGGTAAAGAATACAGTGAGAGCCTGGGCTTTGAAGCCAGTTTGCCTGAGGTTTACATCCTAACTTAATTCACTTACTAGCTATTTGATCTTAGGCAAAGATTAATTAGCCTGTGGTTGTGTCATTTTATACATCTATAAAATGGTGGTAATTTTCTTGTGATAATGAAATGATATACTGTGTATCGAGTGCTCAGAACAGTGTCTGACATATTGTGTTTGATAAATATCACATAGTTATTATTAGACTATTTTCACAATGAAAATACAGAATTTCTTTCCCAAAGAATAAAACACCAAATAATAAGGGAGAGGACTGGCAGCGTGAACACAGCCTGAAGGGGTTAGTGCACCACAGCTAGCTGGGAGGGAGTCCGGGAAAAAGTCTGGACCTGCCGAAGAGGCAAGAGACTTTTTCTTCCCTCTTTGTTTCCTGCTGCGCGAGGAGAGGGGATTAAGAGCGCTGTTTAAAGGAGTTCCAGAGGTGGGCGCAAGCCGCGGCTAACAGCGCAGACCGCAGAGACAGGCATGAGATGCTAAGGCTGCTGCTGCCGCCACCAAGAAGCCTGTGTGAAAGCACAGGTCACAATCCACACCTCCCTTCCGGGGAGTGTGTGCAACCCGCCACTGCCAGGGTCCCGGGACCCAGGGACAACTTCCCCGGGAGAACGCATGGTGCACACGTGCAACGTCACGCCGGCCTCTGCCGCCGCAGACTCGCCCCACACTCCATACCCCTCCCTCTCCTCGGCCTGAGTGAGCCAGAGACCCCGAATCAGTGGCTCCTTTAACCCCGTCCTGTCTGAGCAAAGAACAGACGCCCTCCGGTGACCTACACGCAGAGGCGGGGCCAAATCCAAAGCTGAACCCCGGGAGCTGTGCGAACAAAGAAGAGAAAGGGAGATCTCTCCCAGCAGCCACAGGAGCAGCGGATTAAATCTCCACAATCAACCTGATGTCCCCTGCATCTGTGGAATACCTGAATAGACAACGAATCATCCCAAATTCAGGATGTGGACTTTGAGAGCAAGATTTATTATTTTTTCCCCTTTTCCTCTTTTTGTGAGTGTGTATGTGTATGCTTCTGTGTGAGATTTTGTCTGTATAGCTTCACTTTCACCATTTGTCCTAGGGTACCATCCATCTGGTTTTTTGTTGTTTCCTTTTCACTTGTTAAAAATATTGTTTTCTTAATAATTTTTTATTTTAATTATTTTATTTTACCTTACTTTATTTTATTTTCTTTTATCCTCTTTCTCTTTCTTTCTTTCTTTCTTTCTTTCTTTTTCTTTCCCTCCCTCCCTCCCTCCCTTCCTTCCTTCCTTTCTTTCTACTTTTTCTCCCTTTTATTCTGAGCCGTGTGGATGAAAGGCTCTTGGTGCTGCAGCCAGGAGTCAGTGCTGTGCCTCTGAGGTGGGAGAGCCAACTTCAGGACACTGGTCCACAACAGACCTCCCAGCTCCACGTAATATCAAACAGTGAAAATCTCCCAGAGATCTCCATCTCAACACCAACACCCAGCTTCACTCAACGACCAGCAAGCTACAGTACTGGACACCCTATGCCAAACAACTAGCAAGACAGGAACACAACCCCATCCATTAGCAGAGAGGCTGCCTAAAATCATAATAAGTCCACAGACACCCCAAAACACACCACAAGATGTGGACCTGCCCAGCAGAAAGACAAGATCCACCGTCATCCACCAGAACACACGCACTAGTCCCCTCCACGAGGAAGCCTGTACAACCCACTTGAACCAACTTTAGCCACTGGGGACAGACACCAAAAACAAGGGGAACTACGAACCTGCAGCCTGCAAAAAGGAGACCCCAAACACAGTAAGATAAGCAAAATGAGAAGACACAGAAACACACAGCAGATGAAACAGCAAGATAAAAACCCACCAGACCTAACAGATGAAGAGGAAATAGGCAGTCTACCTGGAAAAGAATTCAGAATAATGATAGTAAAGATGATCCAAAATCTTGGAAATAGAATAGATAAAATGCAAGAAACATTTAACAAGGACCTAGAAGAACGAAAGATGAAACAAGCAACGATGAACAACCGAATAAATGAAATTAAAAATACTCTAGAAGGGATCAATAGCAGAATAACTGAAGCAGAAGAACGGATAAGTGACCTGGAAGATACAATAGTGGAAATAACTACTGCAGAGCAGAATAAAGAAAAAAGAATGAAAAGAACTGAGGACAGTCTCAGAGACCTCTGGGACAACATTAAACACACCAACATTCGAATTATAGGGGTTCCAGAAGAAGAGAAAAAGAAAGGAACTGAGAAAATATTTGAAGAGATTATAGTTGAAAACGTCCCTAATATGGGAAAGGAAATAGTTAATCAAGTCCAGGAAGCACAGAGAGTCCCATACAGGATAAATCCAAGGAGAAATATGCCAAGACACATATTAATCAAACTGTCAAAAATTAAATACAAAGAAAACATATTAAAAGCAGCAAGGGAAAACAACAAATAACACACAAGGGAATCCCCATAAGGTTAACAGCTGAACTTTCAGCAGAAACTCTGCAAGCCAGAAGGGACTGGCAGGACATACTTAAAGTGATGAAGGAGAAAAACCTGCAACCAAGATTACTCTACCCAGCAAGGATCTTATTCAGATTTGATGGAGAAATTAAAACCTTTACAGACAAGCAAAAGCGGAGAGAGTTCAGCACCACCAAACCAGCTTTACAACAAATGCTAAAGGATCTTCTCTAGGCAAGAAACACAAGAAAAGGAAAAGACCTATAATAACAAACCCAAAACAATTAAGAAAATGGGAATAGGAAACATACATATAGATAATTACCTTAAATGTGAATGGATTAAATGCTCCCACCAAAAGACACAGACTGGCTGAATGGATACAAAAACAAGACCCATATATATGCTGTCTACAAGAGACCCACTTCAGACCTAGAGACACATACAGACTGAAAGTGAGGGGATGGAAAAACATATTCCATGCAAATGGAAACCAAAAGAAAGCTGGAGTAGCAATTCTCATATCAGACAAAATAGACTTTAAAATAAAGACTATTAGAAGACACAAAGAAGGACACTACATAATGATCAAGGGATTGATCCAAGAAGTTGTAACAATTGTAAATATTTATGCACCCAACATAGGAGCACCTCAATACATAAGGCAAATACTAACAGCCATAAAAGGGGATATCGACAGTAACATATTCATAGTAGGGGATGTTAACACCCCACTTTCCCAATGGACAGATCATCCAAAATGAAAATAAATAAGGAAGCACATGCTTTAAATGAAACATTAAACAAGATGGATTTAATTGATATTTATAGGACATTCCATCCAAAAACAACAGAATACACATTTTTCTCAAGTGCTCATGGAATATTCTCCAGGATAGATCATATCTTGGGTCACAAATGAAGCCTTGGTAAATTTAGAAAAATTGAAATTGCATCAGGTATCTTTTCTGACCACAACACTATGAGACTAGATATCAATTACAGGAAAAGATCTGCAAAAAATACAAACACGTGGAGGCTAAACAATACACTACTTAATAACAAAGTGATCACTGAAGAAATCAAAGAGGGAATAAAAAAATACCTAGAAACAAATGACAATGGAGACTGTATAGCTTTCTCTGTATAGCTTTGTCTGTATACAGCAAAAGCAGTTCTAAGAGGGAAGTTTATAGCAATACAATCCTACCTTAAGAAACAGGAAACATCTCGAATAAACAACCTAACCTTGCACCTAAAGCAAATAGAGAAAGAAGAACAAAAAAACGCCAGACTTACCAGAAGAAAAGAAATCATAAAGATCAGATCAGAAATAAATGAAAAAGAAATGAAGGAAACGATAGCAAAGATCAATAAAACTAAAATCTGGTTCTTTGAGAAGATAAACAAAATTGATAAACCATTAGCCAGACTCATCAACAAAAAAAGGGAGAAGACTCAAATCAATAGAATTAGAAATGAAAAAGGAGAAGTAACAACTGACACTGCAGAAATACAAGAGATCATGAGAGATTACTACAAGCAACTCTATGCCAATAAAATGGACAATATGGAAGAAATGGACAAATTCTTAGAAATGCACAACCTGCCAAGACTGAATCAGGAAGAAATAGAAAATATGAACAGACCAATCACAAGCACTGAAATTGAGACTGTGATTAAAAATCTTCCAACAAACAAAAGCCCAGGACCAGATGGCTTCACAGGCGAATTCTATCAAACATTTAGAGAAGAGCTAACACCTGTCCTTCTCAAACTCTTCCAAAATATAGCATAGGGAGGAACACTCCCAAACTCATTCTACGAGGCCACCATCACCCTGATACCAAAACCAGACAAGGATGTCACAAAGAAAGAAAGCTACAGGCCAATATCACTGATGAACATAGATGCAAAAATTCCTCAACAAAATACTAGCAAACAGAATCCAACAGCACATTAAGAGGATCACACACCGTGATCAAGTGGGGTTTATTTCAGGAATGCAAGGATTCTTCAATATATGCAAACCAATCAATGTGATACGCCATATGAACAAATTGAAGGAGAAAAACCATATGATCATCTCAATAGATACAGAGAAAGCTTTCGACAAAATTCAACACCCATTTATGATAAAAACCCTGCAGAAAGTAGGCATAGAGGGAACTCTCCTCAACATAATAAAGGCCATATATGACAAACCCACAGCCAACATCGGCCTCAATGGTGAAAAACTGAAATCATTTCCACTAAGTTCAGGAACAAGACAAGGTTGCCCACCCTTACCACTCTTATTCAACATAGTTTTGGAAGTTTTAGCCACAGCAATCAGAGAAGAAAAGGAAATAAAAGGAATCCAAATCGGAAAAGAAGAAGTAAAGCTGTCACTGTTTGCAGATGACATGATCCTATACATAGAGAATCCTATAGAGGCTACCAGAAAACTACTAGAGCTAATCAATGAATTTGGTAAAGTAGCAGGATACAAAATTAATGCACAGAAATCTCTGGCATTCCTATACACTAAAGATGAAAAATCTGGAAGTGAAATTAAGAAAACACTCCCATTTACCACTGCAACAAAAAGAATAAAATATCTAGCAATTAACCTACCTAAGGAGACAAAAGACCTGCATGCAGAAAATTATAAGACACTGATGAAAGAAATTAAAGATGGAGAGATATAGCATGTTCTTGGATTGGAAGAATCAACATTGTGAAAATGACTCTACTACCCAAAGCAATCTACAGATTCAATGCAATCCCTGTCAAACTACCACTGGCATTTTTCACAGAACTAGAACAAAAAATTTTACAATGTCTATGGAAACACAAAAGAGCCCGAATAGCCAAAGCAATCTTGAGAAAGAAAAACGGAGCTGGAGAAATCAGGCTCCCTGACTTCAGACTATACTACAAAGCTACAGTAATCAAGGCAGTATGGTACTGGCATAGAAACAGAAATATAGATCAATGGAACAGGATAGAAATCCCAGAGATAAACCCACGCACATATGGTCACCTTATCTTTGACAAAGGAGGCAGGAATGTACAGTGGACAAAGGACAGCCTCTTCAATAAGTGGTGCTGGGAAAACTGGACAGGTACATGTAAAAGTATGAGATTAGAACACTCCCTAACACCATACACAAAAATAAGCTCAAAATGGATTAAAGACCTAAATGTAAGGCCAGAAACTATCAAATTCTTAGAGGAAAACATAGGCAGAACACTCTATGACATAAATCACAGCAAGATCCTTTTGACCCACCTCCTAGAGAAATGGAAATAAAAACAAAAATAAACAAATGGGACCTAATGGAACTTCAAAGCTTTTGCACAGCAAAGGAAACCATAAACAAGAGCAAAAGACAACCCTCAGAATGGGAGAAAATATTTGCAAATGAAGCAACTGACAAAGGATTAATCTCCAAAATTTACAAGCAGCTCATGCAGCTCATTAACAAAAAGCAAACAACCCAATCCAAAAATGGGCAGAAGACCTAAATAGACATTTCTCCAAAGAAGATATACAGACTGCCAACAAACACATGAAAGAATGCTCAACATCATTAATCATTAGAGAAATGCAAATCAAAACTTCAATGAGATATCATCTCACACCAGTCAGAATGGCCATCACCAAAAAATCTAGAAACAATAAATGCTGGAGAGGGTGTGGAGAAAAGGGAACACTCTTGCACTGCTGGTGGGAATGTGAATTGGTACAGCCACTATGGAGAACAGTATGGAGGTTCCTTACAAAACTACAAATAGAACTACCATATGACCCAGCAATCCCAGTACTGGGCACATACCCTGAGAAAACTATAATTCAAAAAGAGTCATGTACCAAAATGTTCATTGCAGCTCTATTTACAATAGCCAGGAGATGGAAACAACCTAAGTGTCCATCATCTGATGAATGGATAAAGAAGATGTGTCACATATATACAATGGAATATTACTCAGCCATAAAAAGAAACGAAATTAAGTTATTTGTAGTGAGGTGGATGGACCTAGAGTCTGTCATACAGAGTGAAGTCAGTCAGAAAGAGAAAGACAAACACCGTATGCTAACACATATATATGGAATTTAAGAAAAAAAAATGTCATGAAGAACCTAGGAGTAAGACAGGAATAAAGACACAGACCTACTAGAGAATGGACTTGAGGATATGGGGAGGGGGAAGGGTAAGCTGTGACAAAGTGAGGGAGTGGCATGGACATATATACACTACCAAATGTAAAGTAGATAGCTAGTGGGAAGCAGCCGCATAGCACAGGGAGATCAGCTTGGTGCTTTGTGACCACCTAGAGGGGTGGGATAGGGAGGGTGGGAGGGAGGGAGACGCAAGAGGGAAGAGATATGGGAAC
This sequence comes from Orcinus orca, assembly GCF_937001465.1. Lineage (NCBI taxonomy): Eukaryota > Metazoa > Chordata > Mammalia > Artiodactyla > Delphinidae > Orcinus > Orcinus orca. Next base: position 73,819,323 of record NC_064562.1, read on the forward strand.
ATATGTATATGTATAACTGATTCACTTTGTTATAAAGCAGAAACTAACACACCATTGTAAAGCAATTATACTCCAGTAAAGATGTAAAAAAAAAACCCACCAAAAAATAAATGTTGAATAGTTAAATTCATTTGAGGATGTTTCAGGAGTAATATTATGCTGTAAAATAGATGTGGCAGAAATAAGTTTGTAGATGGAGCAGGGAGTGACTAACCATGATGTCTGATATGAAGTTACTGGCCACATGGGCTTGTTTAAATTTAAATTCATTAAAATGAAATAAAGTTTAAAATTCAGTTCCTTAATCACACTAGTTACATTACAAGTACTTAAAAGCTTCAGTAGCTGCCATATTGGACAGTGTAGTTTTAGAACATTTCTGTCTTCATAGAAAGTTCAATTGGGCAGTGCCAGACTAGAGAGAGTTTTAAGCCAGGAAATGAAATTCCAAGAGAAATTTAAATAAAGCCATGGGTATGTGAAAAGATAAAGAGAGAAGAATTTCTAAGAATTGATCATATTTAACAGCTGTAAACTGTGCCAAAAAAGAAAATCCTGTACTTCTGCTAACATTGAAAAGTTACAGAACTTAATAACATGATATTTATTCCATTATATGCATTCCCATTGCATCAATATGTTCCATCTGTGATGCCAAGTTCATGATTGGAATGACTGTAACTTAATCTGTATAGTACAATGTGAAGTAAAGAAAGTTTCAGACATTAGCATGTAGGAAAACATGCAAAAATACTCTACAAAATTTTATTAAACTATCCAAATGTTTCAAAAAATAAAATATACAACTTGCACTGTAATTGCTGGAGTGAGATGTTTGACTTTAATGAGAACCACTAAAGAGAGATATCAGGGTGCAGTTCAGCAGTTTTGTTGGTAATTGTGGGGATCAGCCGCTTGCTCTAGTCAATAACAAAGATAGCAATTCCAGCTTTACTTAGAGTTAGCTATAGCTATGTGTTTAAGTAGTGTCCACAGGAATGTGAACAGAAGTGAACTGTGACATTTCTGGGTCTTGCCAATTAAAGGATTGGAATTGGCCTTCCTTTGACCATTTTTTTTCCTTCTCTTTTGCTAGGAGAAAGTGACAGACCTAGAAAGAAAGCTGTTTATTGATGTGGAGCCACTGTATTAGATTTAGACCACTTATTCTAGACCCATATAAGTTTAAGCAACTATAATTTAGAGTAATTTTTATAGTGTCTTAGCCTATGCAATAATTGCTAAAGCATTTAATTTGTATGTTTTAGCTATAAGAATCCCTAGTTCATATTCAGTATAGAAATTCATGCTAATGGCAAAGAACTATTCATTAATTTTACTTCCAGGATGACATGAATAATATACAATGGTTCAAAATCTAAAGATCACTAAAGATTATCTATAATATTTCAGTGCCTTCCATCATTTTGTCAGATATTCTATTGGCTTAGAGTATCTAGTTTTAGAATGTCTCTCCATCAAATCTAAATTAAATTGATGATAATGTTGCCACCAGTTATGGTGCTAAAGTGTATGCTATAGATTCATTTTTTTATTCTAAAAAACATATCTATGTAACTAGTTTCTAAAGCTGAATAATTTTCATTTTGATTTACCAATGAAAGTCCATTGAAACAAAACTTCATTCCAAGGTGTAGGACTGAAACAATTTTACTGCAATTATTTTAAGGTTTTATGAAAATATGGACACAAAGGCTTAAGATGTTCTTGGAAGACATTAATAGGAACTTACAGATTATCTTAGAATTTATAAATGGTGACACTGAAAATGAGGTAAAACGTATTGTACAAACAATTTTCAAGGCACAGTAAGAAAAAAAGACCCTCCTTTCTTTAGCATATCCATTTTTTTTTTTTTTTTTTGCAGTACGCGGGCCTCTCACTGTTGTGGCCTATCCCGTTGCAGAGCACAGGCTCTGGACACGCAGGCTCAGCGGCCATGGCTCACGGGCGCAGCCGCTCCACGGCATGTGGGATCCTCCCGGACGGGGGCACGAACCCGCGTCCCCTGCATCGGCAGGCGGACTCTCAGCCACCGCGCCACCAGGGAAGCCCCCCACTTTTCTTTTATCAGACATTTTATCATTTTATTCTTACATCTAAATTTGAAAGCTTTATTTAAACATTAATGTCATAAAATTATCTTTAAAAGTGATCATTAGAATCAAGATCAGAATTGTTAGGGGCCTCTGCATAGATTGATAATAATTATGCATATGCTTATATATTCTACAATTCCAAAGAACTTTATAATCTAGCCCCATAGAAGCTTAGCAAAAAATATATCTTTGAGAGGACAGATTTCTTAATGAAAACATTAATTATAAATAAATTAATGCTATGATATAAAGACTCATAATATAGTATATCAGTATAGACAGATGATAAATGGGCAGAAACAATATGAATGAATCACATTAGTTATAGGATATTCTTTCTCTGACCTTAACAGTTCAAAGTATAATGTTTTTTGACAAAAGTTTTGAAGGAAATATTACATAAAATTCAAGATATAAAGAACATTAATTTAAAAAATACTTTTAAACTTTCCCTTTTATTATATAAAATAGTACAGAATTGTTTAAAATAGTGGCATGGGTAAGGTTTGGTGTGAAGAAAGATGGAGTCATGAGAGCCATATTTGAGAATTTAATCCCCAAGCCAAAAGATCTGGTCATTGATAAATCACAACAGGTAAAGGAAAATGAATGCCTTTAGGCAGAATTGTTGATCTCATCAACTTCAAGACTAATACATTCTGGGATCCTCTGGAATTGTCGAATTAGCTAATTGCTGTTGGTGAGTGAACTGTATATTTAACAGTGAGAAGGAGTGCAATCATGATGTATATATACATTCTGGTTAGTGCTCCAGTATTTCCAGGTTCAGTATGCAGCTGAATTAACTTTCCCTGATATAAAACTAATTATATCAAACGAATAAAGATTTTTCCCTTGGATTTGGTTTGGGTTACTGTAGGAATGATAAAGGTAGTATGAGTACGTTTCTCAAAATGAAAGTATTCTTCACTTTTCATTGAAGAAAAAAAAAAGTAATAAATACTTATGTATCTGTATGTTGAGTGGGCTTTCCCAGTTGCCCCTCATCGATAATGAGGCTCTCAAACTGAGGATAAAAAGGATTCAGTTACCCATATTCTAGCAACCCAAGCTAACAGACTTCATTTACAAGTGATCTATGAGACACTGCTTTGTCATACTACCAAATCCAGGGGTCCCCAGTCTTTATTTATTTAGTTTTAATTAATTTTTATTGGAGTATATTTGCTTTACAATGTTGTGTTAGTTTCTACTGTACAGCAAAATCAATCAGCTATACATATACATAATCTCCTCTTTTTTGGATTTTCTTCCCATTTAGGTCCCCACAGTGCATTAAGTAGAGATCCCTGTGCTATACAGTATGTTCTCATTAGTTATGTATTTGATACATAGTATCAATAGTGTATATGTGTCCCCAATCTTTAAAACTGGAAGCGTAAAGACATGGCCTTTTAAGATTGCAATGTTCATAGAATACATAAAATAGTGCAAAGAGGAAGGAAGAAAACACCTTTACTTATACGAATCCTCCAGCCACAAATCTTAACAGGCAATGAAGGAAGTATGTTTTAAATGGGATGTGATTTAAGTATTAAATTGGTTTAAATTTAATAACCAGAATGGACTGGCAAAGCATCAAGATCTGTCTAAGGTGGCGTTAAGATATCTGTTACCAGGTTGGTTAAGGGATATTTGAGATAGCATAGTTGGAAGAGTAGTGACCAGAGAAAAATCTAAACATATCAATGTTTATACCTCACTGTATTGAAAATGCTCAATCAGTTAGTAACTCTTATGATAGAAATCTTGACAGCTTTATATTTCTTTCAAATATACTTTATACTAGTGGGACTCTACCATCCTAGAATTACATTATTATTCAATTCTCTCTCTTGTTTTCAACCAGTATAGGAAGATTAAAAGGAAACATCATTTAGAATGTAATTCAACATTTTTGAGTAAAATATAAGCAATGTTTCCTCATGGTCTTATGTTTAAATCACTAACTATCAAAGACATTAAAAATCCTTTCCAAATATTTAAGTTATATAATATAAATATAAAAATTATAAACAGCAAAGATGATTTTATTTCAACTGTGGATTTTACTACTATTAAAGTGGTACTACTAAAAGCTATATTTCTACATTTTGTTCATATAAAAATATTGAGGAGAATGAAATGAACCAAATAACTAAAATAAATGGTTTTGAATATATCATAAACATTTTCATTCCCATGCCTCAATTTCCTTACAATAGTATTGGAGATTTGAGAGCATACACCAATATTAAATTTTTAATCACAGATTTCACACTGCTGATGAATTGGGTAAGTCTGAAATTAGGCAGAACTGAGTATAATAAATCAGGATCAAAAAATATTAAATCAATGACTAATAAAACTTTAATTATATTATCTCCACAACTCAATGTTATACAAATTTTTATAACTCAATATAATATGGTCAAAGAACTAATATATGAAAGAAATTAGGAGTATCAATTATGAGAATGAATAATGAATTAGTATATTGTACACAGACAGCTACAAACTTATTACAGTTTAGTATCTCCATCTATCAGATTTATAAAAATGAATTGGAAGATTCCATGCAAATAAGATATAAAATTCTGGAATCATGTTGGAAGCAAATAAGATCGCTGTATGATTACTTATTACTATTAATATATGAAAGATAGTATATCATAGTGACTGAAAGTGTGGATTTGTGAATCAGCCTGCCTGCATTTGGATGCCAGCTGAGCATTCTACTAATGCTGCAACCTTGGGCTAATTATTCAACTTCTCTGAGCCTCACATTCTTCATCTGAGAAATGCGGATAAATACAGAACTCTGTTCATAGGGCTGTTGTGTGTATTAAATAAGAGGGCTTGGAACTTTTATTTAATATACAAAAATTATTCAAATACACAAAATTTTAACATACAAAAATACTATATACAGGGCTTCCCTGGTGGTGCAGAAGTTGAGAGTCCGCCTGCCGATGCAGAGGACATGGGTTTGTGCCCCGGTCCGGGAAGATCCCACATGCCACGGAGCGGCTGGGCCCGTGGGCCATGGCCGCTGAGCCTGTGCATCTGGAGCCTGTGCTCCGCAACGGGAGGGGCCACAACAGTGAGAGGCCCGCGTACCGCAAAAAAAAAAAAAAAAAAAAAAGTACTATATACATATGTGCTATTACATTTACTGTTGTGTATTGACCTTCTGACCTCAAAAAACAAGCTATAGGGAAAAAACACAGTTTTCCTTTTAAGTGTTTTGGAAATTCATATATTAAGTAGAAATCCAAAGAGGAAGAGGGAACCACTGTCTCTGAAATTATCTCTATTATTTGCATTTAGAAAGCTTCAGTTTATCCAATATTTCATTCTAAGATTTCTTTAGGCTTAGTAAATGCTATGAATTTTTACATTCTTATTTGAAATGGGTTATATTCAGATGCCTAATGAACATTAAAATAGAAATCCAGAGTCCTCTGGATTACATGAGAAATCCAAATTTATTTCATAAATATATTGTATCTTCAGTGTCAAAAAGTCCATTAAGTAACTGCAATGTTTCACTAAATGTAATCATTTGATCGTAAAGTAAGAAACAAAGGACATAAAATTATGTGAAATGTTCATGAAAATTCATTGAGATATATGTTCTAAAATTGAACTTTATTAATATTTTCTTATGATTGTTTGAAAACTTGAAACTTTGAATAGGAAAGATAAAGTAAATGACAAAATATATAAAGAGAAATCTGTATTTCTAATTAGTAATTTTTATCTTGTAATCTATGAAAACTGGTTTTAGTAAGAAACATCTCAAGATCTATAAAATAATGGCAAGTTATGTATTATTTATTAATACTTATAGTTAAAATCCTGTTTCCTGGTTCACTATTGAAGGGCCAGTGTTTTTCAGACTTACATGAGTCTTAGAATTCACTGACTCTTTAGAACAAGAGAGCTGATAAATCTGGTCATTGGAATTCAAAGAGAGGAAGTACTTTAAAGAATATATTACTTTCAGGGTTTTTTTTTCTGCAACTTAGAAGATACACAAACTTTTAACTTAAGTAAAATAAGTCAGGGAATTCATAACTTTTGATATTCTTGCCAAATGTGTTTTGACAGGTTGAATGGCTGTTATACTCTTTCTCATACCATATGTTATCATCACCTCTCATTTCAACAACTTGCAACAGAAACATTCATCATAACCCTTCTGTGAATAAACACCTTATTATAAACTGCTTGTAAGAACAACTAAAACATAAAAAAAGCACAACTGAGTATTTAAAACATGTTTGTACTTACTAAAGATGCCAATAAATGGAACAAAGGGAGGCCTTGAAACACAGTAGGAAGCAGACAAGTTTTATTTAATTTTGGTCAAGTAATTCAACCTTCATTACTTAGTTTACTCACCTTCACAATGAATAAAAGTCTTGCTAGGATCTTTTTAGAGTTTAATGGACCAAGAAAAGAATAGTCTATGCCCCAGCTAGTTACCTAGACAATGAGTAGGCCCAGTTAATGACACAAGATCTCCACCACAATTCTGCTTCTAATACAGAAGCCCTGTAAGATGCTGTTGTTCCTAATTAAATTTATTACTAAAAATCTAAATATAATCTTAAATTTATGTCAGTGAGAAAAATTTTTTAAATGTTATAGAAAATTTAAGCAAATATAGTAAATAAATCCAATTTTATAGATACACAAACTCCAAATACCAAAATAACAATTCTTAAATCAATCACATTTTAGGCCAAAGGGAAGCCTCAATAAAGTACTAAGAATCAACATCAATCAGAATGTACTCTCTGATGATTGTGATGTTAAATTAGAAATCAATAACTAATAAAATATGCATAGATGCACATGAACAATTATCCTTCTGTTGCCACATCTCCAAAAAGCCTCTAGACCCCAAACATTTTACAAATAAGTTCTATCTAATATTAAAGTAACAAATAATCCTTTTTTCACATAGGACAGGCCTAAACAAAAAGGAAGAAAAACTTTATGAGACTACTATAACTTACTACGTAGGGACAGTTTAAGAGAATAAAAAATAAATAAGAACATTTTATTTAAAATCTTACATAAAAATCCTAAGTAAGCTATTAATTAGCAAAATCTAATGGTGCATAAATATCTTGATCAATTATTCCAGAATGGTAAGGAATATATCAGAAGAACTTTAGAAACTGATTCTGAAATTTATGTGAAAGAAAATGAAAGTCTATGAGTAGTTAAAACAGTTTTGAAAGAAGATGATCAAAATGGGAGGACTCATCCTACCAGATACTAAGCAAGTTTTGGTAATAATGTGGTAATGGTAGAGGAACGAAGTGTATGTCCTCAGAATAGAAGAGAGCACAGAAACAGAGATTTGATATGGAATAGGGGAGCAGCACAAATCTGGAGGAAAAGGATGGATTATTTGGCAAATGATGTTGGAAATTTGGCTCTTTATATAAGGAACACAAAATGCCCTCCAAAGACCTCAAAAGCTATAGAGGAAAATAAAAATGATGATTTAAATATATATATTGCTCTCTGTAACAAAGGCAAAATCAACAGAGACATGACAGGCTGGGAGAAGATACATGCAATTAGTCAAAGCATTCAAGTTGTATGTTAGCAAGCAAAAGGGAAAGTTTACCGAAAAGCTAACAGAAAAAATTGGGAAAAAATTATAACATTTTTTAAAACATTAAAAAATCTAATAGAAATAAATGAGCATAATCATTCTACCAATAGGGTGCCTGTGGGTATTAACTGAGATGTTACATTTTTATTGTTTTATTGAATGAATGAAAGTTACTGAGTGGGAGATCTGGCAATTTTAGAAATCTTTCTACACCTAACTGAGCACGATGTGGTAAATTCAAAGAAGGCAGGAAAATGAGAAGAGTGCAATGACAATGACTATTGTAAAGAACATATGCCATTTTTTTAACTTACACCTTGGTATATGTAATATATTAATATTCAATCATGTCAATACTTTTGCTGATAAATTATTACTTTTCATACTGATTGCTTGTTTTCTTTATCTCATAATTAAACACTTTGAAATTATAACCTTACACTATCAATCTCAGTTCTGGAACTGAGAGAATTTTTGTATTAGCACGTTTCAATGTCTGAGTGAAAATGTTAACTTCTACAGACGACATTCTGGAGTATTCTAGAATACATACTCAAATAGCACATTTATAAAAGTGCCAGGGACTTTGTTGACAGATCTTTTAAAAATACATAATTGTATGCAGTGGAAAAATCCAACAACAATTGGGATTCAGCCAAGAGGAAATCAGATTAGGAAATTTTCAAGTGTGGACTGAGTAGCTCAAGACACTTAACATTCCACTATACTGTCTACACGTTTTAATTACAAATCCAATGATTTACTACACAGTCCTTTATTTAAAATAACTATGACTTACATGCTTTCACCACTTTTAATATGAGGTAAACTTTTCTAAAACAAAGTAACACTCCTGTTAAAAAGCACTCCTGGAGAGTAGGAGAATGAGAAAAGCTGAAGTCTGAAAGAGTGCTGTTTACCTTAATGTTGTTTTTATTTAAATAAGAGGTATTCCCTTGGAATTAGGGAAAACTGATATGCACCCAGAGTGTGTTGGTAAGTTTTTCAGTCCATTTATGTAGCACATAACCTTTGAGATGATTAATTTGCCAATCAGTGATCATCTATTTATTACCTTTAATCGTAGAGCATTTTAGCCTTCTTTTATGAAATTGGAATATAGTTAAATAGCCTGAGATGTGATTCTTAAGATTATGTATCTTGGTATTTTCTAGAATTTGAGGAGAAAATGTATGTATATATCTAAGGCAGAGTGTAAGTAGTGTTCTCATCCATCTAGGGGGATTTTCCATTGATAATGGGTAGGAACTCTATTGCCCAAGATTGTAAGTGACTGCAAGAAGATAGTAAGTAATGAATTTGGACAACAAAAATGGTTCCAAGCTTGTTCCATCCACTACTCTAAAATTTCTTTGTATATCCCTTAATCCAACCCAAATTTCCACATTTCTCTTCCCACCCCCAAATTCCATACTGTCCTCTGAAATTCAGGGTCCAATATCAACAAATTCCCTTACATTCTAATCTTCATCCCTGTGTGTTTTTGTCACCTTCATGCTTTAAGTAAAATTGTTGCCTGCTGACAGTGCCTTCCCTGAAGACCACACAAACTCAAATATTGGTTCTCTTACAACTCAGGCAGTAGAAGTGGCACTGCCAAACTACTATTTCTCTTCTGTCCAAACCCCCAGATCCTTTGAGGTTCTTGCCATCAAATATTTACTACCACCATTTATTTCCTCTTGTTTTTATTATCCTAGTAGCATCTCCAGACCTCCCATTTTTCTGTCTCTCCACATTTTCACTATATATCACCCCTTTTGTGTCCATCCTTTCCTGCTTGGCCAGACTAGATTCTATGACCTTTACTTTCTTACTTCCCCTTTCATCCTTAATGATTTGAAAAAATATGCAACCCTGGATAGGTGAGCATTGATGGAAAAAACACACAACCATGACTACTGAAGACATGTTAAATTCATGACAACAAATGTCTAACAGCCAATATCCAAAAGCCAACTAAACTCCCCTAGCATATATGCTTTCCCCCTTCCCCATAAGGAATATTTCACATCTTCCTTCAACCTCAAACTTCCTTTTCATCCCAACCCCCTTAGCTGAATATTGCCTCCTATTTCCTTAAAAAAAAAAAAAAAAAAAGAAACAATCTAAAAGTTGCAAATGCACTGGTACACTGTCTAGACCTCACAATCGCTTGCACAGCTCCTGAATTTATCACTCATCTGCTGCATGTTTAGCTGCTAAACACTTGCCCCTGTGACCCACAGATGACTGTTTTGGGGCACCAGAGCTGCTATGCCCATACAGCCAGTAGTGTCTGGGAGTTTACGTTCCACTCTTACAACCAACCCCCACCCCCCTTTGGCAAGCCTGTAATCAATTATTAACAGGTGTGAAGTTACAGAATTCCAGCTCCTATGCCTTATGGTTGGACAGTTCCAAAGTGTAATTTACACTCCAGAGCTCCCTTTAGGATCAGGGTCAGTCTGAGACTTCACCCAAAATGACAGCCTTGCATAGCTTCTTCCTCTTATCTATCCCCTTGCTTCCCCTTACTTTCTTACTGATTTTCTCTGAAAGCACTTCCTTAATAAATTGTTTGAGCTGAATCCTTGGCTCAGAGTCCACTTCTGGGACAACTCAAACAAGACTACTGACAGAAATATTCTCATCTTTCCAACACCACATCTATCAACTACTTTCAACAGTAGCCACACACACTGTCTTCCCTCCTATTATAATGAGAGAAGGGCCTCTGCTCTTATAAAGCCAACATATCCACTCATTCTGACGTTTCTCAAGAACTGTGCCCCTGTCTCTCCTGCTTTTATCAATATCTCCTCCTCTATTGGCTCATTCTCATCAGCAAACATACTTTAGTATTTCTTACTTTAAAAAACAAAACAACAAAACAAAACAAAACACCTTCCAGATCCCAGAGATTCTCCAAGAATCTTTTGTGTTATCCTTTCCTGAAAAATTTATCAAGAGTTTCATAATTCATACTCAGTCACTTCTCATTTTCATAAAAGCCACTCTATTTAGGCATATGTTCCTATCTCCACAATGCCCTTGTCATTGCCAAATCCCTTGTCAACTTTTTCCATCTTATCATGTTTGAGTACTCAGCAATATTCTATAGTTGAATAGAATAGAACTATTCAACTATACTTCTTCTATTCTTGGGTTATATGACATAATTTTTTATTTACCTTATTGACTATACTTTCTAAGTTACCTTTACCAAAATAACATTCTTCTTAGGCAGTTTCATTCAGTAATTCATTTTGAATACTAGTAACTCTGAAAACTCTACCTCTAATTCTGACAAGACTGCTGTGACATTGACTCCTGAAAATTGAATGTTTCTAACCTGATTTTACAGTTCCTAACTTAAAATATTAAAATAATCACAGGATTTTAAAGACGGGGCTCTTAGGTCATGTATTCCAATCAATATTTGAATTTAAAGCTTCTTTAAGCATGTATTCAATCTAAAATTATATTTACTAAAAAACTCTTAAATGAAGCACAATTTAATTTATTTATAGAAGTACAATGTGATATAACAAGGAATATATGGTAATGAGTAAAAAAATGGACACTGAAGCCAGACTGCCTGTTGGAATCCAAGTTTTGGCACTAACTAGCTGTGAGGTCTTAAGGTGAGCTAATTACTCTTTTAGAAACCTCAAAGGGTTATTGCAAAGATTAAATTTACACATGTAGAGGATTGCAGAACTGTACCTACCACATAGCAAAGCTTCAATAAGTTAAGTATCTGTCTTGTTATTTTGCACATAGTTTCAAATAGACACAAACATGAAATCTCAAATTGATGTTGGATCAAGTGCAGCCATTATAGTTGATTTAAGGGCAGAACCAGAGAGTACAGGTTGTTTATTTCAGAATCTATGACTAAATTTTAACCTACAGTATGTGACTCAAAATAGGATATAATATTTAACTTAATATTACCCATAAAATTTTACTTTAAACATCTCCAAGAAGCATTTGAAACATGGGTTGATTAGGATTTGCAGGCTAAAAGTCTCTCAGCCCAATTTATAAACATATAATCATTGTACTAAATAAAAATTTCAATTTAAAATAATTTGTGTCATTTCAAACAGAGCTATATTAGGAAAAATGTAATTTCTAGTTGGTTCTGACTATAGCAACCAAGACAGCTCTTAAAAGCCACCAGATTATGATATCCATGAGATTTCATATGTACTTCATTCAGCCTTTGTAAGTAATCCTATTTTCCACTTTATACTTTAAAGACCTAGGACCCTAAGTATTCACTGGGGTAAAAATTGGCTTATATATTGAAAAGGAAAATTATCTGCTTGAAAATAATTCAAAAGTGATTCAAATGCCTTCATTTAGAGTTGAAATCTACAGTTCTAACTCTATTAATTCCTTGTATAATTGTTTATAAGCTGAAACTATATTAAAATAAATATCTTAAAAGTGAATGAAATCATTTTAGGATAGGATTTTTGAGTTTTCTCCAGAGTATATATAATTTAATTTTACAAGACAGAATTAAAAGAGATATTGCTAAATACATGTACCTGTTTTTGAATCTTTATTCAAATGTTTAACATTCAAGGAAAATACACAGCAATTACATTTTTAAAAAATGAAGAAACGGAGATTGGTTCAAGATGGTAGAGTAGGATGTGTGCTCACTCCCTCTTGTGAGAGCAATGGAATCACAACTAACTGCTGAACAATCATCGACAGGAAGACATGGAACTCACCAAAAATGATATTCCACATCCAAAGACATAGGAGAAGCCACAATGAGACAGTAGGAGGGGCGCAATCTCAATAAGATCAATTCCCATAACAGCTGGGTGGATGACTCACAAACTGGAGAACACTTATACCACAGAAGTCCACCCACTGGAGTGAAGATTCTGAGCCCCACGTCAGGCTTCCCAACCTGGGTGTCTGGCAATGGGAGAAGGAATTCCTAGAGAATGAGACTTTGAAGGCTAGAGGGATTTGATTGCAGAACTTTGGCAGGACTGGGGGAAACAGAGACTCCACTCTTGGAGGGCATACACAAAGTAGTGTGCACATCAGGACCCAGGGGAAGGAGAAGTGACCACATAGGAGACTGAACCAGACCTACCTGCTAGTGTTGGAGGGTCTCCTGCAGAGTTGGGGGTGGCTGTGGTTCACCATGAGGAAAAGGACAATGGAAGCAGAAGTTCTGGGAAGTATTCCTTGGTGTGAGTCCTCCCAGAGTCCACCATTAGCCCATTCAAAGAGCCAGGTAGGCTGCACTGTTGGGTTGCCTCAGTCCAAATAACCAACAGGGAGGGAACCCAGCCCCACCCATCAGCAGACAAGCAGATTAAAGTTTTACTGAGCTCTGCCCACCAGAGCAACACCCAGCTCTACCCACCACCACTCCCTCCCATCAGGAAACTTGCAGAAGTCTCGTAGACAGCTTCATCTACCTGAGACAAGACAGCAGAGCAAAAAGAACTACAATACTGCAGCCTGTAGGAAAAAAACCACATTCACAGAAAGATAGACAAGATGAAAAGGCAGAGAGCTTTGTATCAGATGAAGGAACAAGATAAAATCTCAGAAAAACAACTAAATGAAGTGAAGATAGGAAACCACCCAGAAAAAGAATTCAGAATAACGATAGTCAAGATGATCTAGGACCTCAGAAAAAGAATGGAGGCAAAGACAGAGAAGATGCAAGACATGTTTAACAAAGACCTAGAAGAGTTAAAGAAAGAACACCTACAAGAATTAAAGAACAAACAAACAGAGATGAAAAATACAATAACTGAAATGAAAAATACACTAGAAGGAATCAATAGCAGAATAACTGAGGCAGAAGAACGGATGAGTGACCTAAAAGACAGAATGGTGGAATTCACTGCCGTGAAACAGAATAAAAAAAAAGGAGGAAAGGAAATGAAGACACCCTAAGAGACCTCTGGCACAACATTAAACACAACAACATTCTCATTATAGGGGTTCCAGAAGGAGAAGACACAGAGAGAAAGGACCCAAGAAAATATTTGAAGAGATTATAGTTGAAAACTTCCCTAACATGGGAAAGGAAATAGCCACTCAAGCCGAGGAAGCACAGAGAGTCCAAGACAGGATAAACCCAAGGAGAAACATGCCGAGACACATAGTAATCAGATTGGCAAAAATTAAAGACAAAGAAAAATTATTGAAAGCAGCAAGGGAAAAATGACAAATAACATACAAGCGAACTCCCATAAGGTTAACAGATGATTTCTCAGCAGAAACTCTACAAGCTAGAGGGAGTGGCATGATATATTTAAAGTGATGAAAGGGAAGGAACTACAACCAAGATTACTCTACCCAGCAAGGATCTCATTCAGATTCAATGGAGAAATCAAAAGCTTTACAAAAGCTAAGAGAATTCAGCACCACCAAACCAGCTCTACAACAAATGCCAAAGGAACTTTTCTAAGTGGGAAACACAAGAGAAGAAAACGACCTACAAAAACAAACCCATAACAAATAAGAAAATGGTAATAGGAACATACATATCGATAATTACCTTAAATATAAATGGATTAAATGCTCCAACAAAAAGACACAGGTTCACTGATTGGATAAAAAAACAAGACCCATATATATGCTGTCTACAAGAGACCCACTTCTGACCTAGGGACACATACAGACTGAAAGTGAGGGGATGGAAAAAGATGTTCCATGCAAATGGAAATCAAAAGGAAGTTGGAGTACCAATAATCATATAAGATTAAAAAGACTTTAAAATAAAGAATGTTACATAATGATCAAGGGATCAATCCAAGAAGAAGATATAACTATTGGAAATATTTATGCACTGAACATAGGACCACCTCAATACATAAGGCAACTGATAACAGCTATAAAAGAGGAAATCTACAGTAACACAATAATAGTGGGGGACTTTAATACCTCACTTACACCAATGGACAGATCATCCAAACAGAAAATTAATAAGGAAACACAAGCTTTAAATGACACAATAGACCAGATAGATTTAATTGATATTTATAGGACATCCCATCCAAAAACAGCAGATTACACTTTCTTCTCAAGTGTGCACAGAACATTCTCCAGGATAGATCACATTTGGGTCACAAATCAATTGGTAAATTTAAGAAAAACTGAAATCATATCAAGCATCTTCTGCGACCACAATATTATGAGATTAGAAATCAATTACAGGGGGAAAAAAAGTAAAAAACACAAACACATGAAGGCTAAAGAATACATTACTAAATAACCAAGAAATCACTGAAGAAATCAAAGAGGAAGTCAAAAAATACCTAGAGACAAATTACAATGAAACACGACAATCCAAAACCTATGGGATTCAGCAAAACCAGTTCTAAGAGGGAAGTTATAGCAATACAAGCCTACCTCAAAACACAACAAAAATCTCAAATAAACAATCTAACCTTACACCTAAAAGAACTAGAGAAAGAAGAACAAACAAAACCCAAAGTTAGTAGAAGGAAAGAAATCATAAAGATCAGAGCAGAAAAAATGAAATAGAAACAAAGAAAACAAGAGCAAAGATCAATAAAAGTAAAAGCTTGTTCTTTGAGAAGATAAACAAAATTGATAAACCATTAGCCAGATTCCTCAAGAAAAAGAGGGAGAGGACTCAATAAAATTAGAAATGAAAAAGGAGAATTTAAAACAGACACCTCAGAAATACAAAGCATCCGGAGAGACTACTACAAGCAACTCTATGCCAATAAAATGGACAACCTGGAATAAATGGACAAATTCTTAGAAAGGTATAACCTTCCAAGACTGAACCAAGAAGAAATAGAAAATATGAACAGACCAATCACAAGTAATGAAATTGAAACTGTGATTAAAATCTTCCAAAAAACCAAAGTCCAGGACCAGATGGCTTCACAGGTGAATTGTATCCAACATTTAGAGAAGTGATAACACCCATCTTTCTCAAACTCTTCTAAAAAATTGCTGAGGAAGGAACACTCCCAAACACATTCTATGAGGCCACCATCATCCTGATACCAAAACCAGACAAAGATACTGCAAAAAAAGAAAATTACAGACCAATATCACTGATGAATATAGATGCAAAAATCCTCAACAAAATACTAGCAAACAGAATCCAACAACACATTAAAAGGATCATACACCATGATCAAGTGGGATTTATCCCAGGGATGCAAAGCTTCTTCAATATACGCAACTCAATCGATGTGATATACCATATATTAACAAATTGACGAATAAAAACCGTATGATCATCTCAATAGATGCAGAAAAAGCTTTTGACAAAATTCAACACCGATTTCTGATAAAAACTCTCCAAAAAGTGGGCACAGAGGGAACCTACCTCAACATAATAAAGGCCATATACAACAAACCCACAGCAAACATCAGTCTCAACGGTGAAAAACTGAAAGCACTTCCTGTTAGATCAGGAAGAAGAAAAGGATGTCCACTCTCACCACTATTATTCAATATAGTTTTGGAAGTCCTAGCCATGGCAATCAGAGAAGAAAAAGAAAGAAAAGGAATACAAATTGGAAAAGAAGGAGTAAAACTGTCACTGTTTGCAGATGACATGATACTATACATACAGAATCCTAAAGATGCCACCAGAAAACTACTAGAGCTGATCAGTGAATTTGGTAAACTTGCAGGATACAAAATTAATGCACAGAAATCTCTTGCATTCCTATATACTAATGATGAAAAATATGAAAGAGAAATTAAGGAAACACTCCCATTTACCACTGCAACAAAAAGAATAAAATACCTAGGAATAAACCTACCTAGGGAGACAAAAGACCTGTATGCAGAAAACTATAAGACACTGATGAAAGAAATTAAAGATGATACAAACAGATGGAGAGATATGCCATGGTCTTGGATTGGAAGAATCAACATTGTGAAAATGACTATACTACCCAAAGCAATCTACAGATTCAATGCAACCACTATCAAATTACCAATGGCATTTTTTACAGAACTAGAACAAAAAATCTTAAAATTTGTATAGAGACACAAAAGACCCCAAATAGCCAAAGCAACCTTGAGGGAAAAAAACGGAGCTGGAGGAATCTGACTCCCTGACTTCAGACTATACTATACTACAAAGCTACAGTAATCAAGACAATATGGTACTGGCACAAAAACAAATATAGATCAATGTAACAGGATAGAAAGCCCAAAAATAACCCCACGCACCTATGGCCAACTAATCTATGACAAAGGAGGCAAGGATATACAATGGAGAAAAGACAGTCTCTTCATAAGTGATACTAGGAAAACTGGACAGCTACATGTAAAAGAATGAAATTAGAACCCTCCCTAACACCATACACAAATATAAACTCAAAATGGATTAGAGATCAAATGTAAGACTGAACACTATGAAACTGTTAGAGGAAAACAGGAAAACACTGTTTGACATAAATCACAGTGAGATCTTTTTTGATCCACCTCCTAGAGTAATGGAAATAAAACCAAAAATAAACTAATGGGACCTAATGAAACTTAAAAGCTTTTGCAAAGAAAGGAAACTACAAATAAGATGAAAAGATAACCTCAGAATGGGAGAAAATATTTGCAAATGAATCAACAAATTATTAATCTCCAAAATATATAAACAGCTCATGCAGCTCAATATTAAAAAAACAAGCAACCCAATCCAAAAATGGGCAGAAGACCTAAATAGACATTTCTCCAAAGAAGACATACAGATGGCCAAGAAGCACATGAAAAGCTGCTCAGCATCACTAATCATTAGATAAATGCAAGTCAAAACTATAATGAGGTATCACCTCACACCAGTTAGAATGGGCATCATCAGAAAATCTACAAACAACAAATGCTGGAGAGGGTGTGGAGAAAAGGGGACCCTCTTGCAGGGTTGGTGGGAATGTAAATTGATACAGCCACTATGGAGAACAGTATGGAGCTTCCTTAAAAAACTAACAATAGAACTACCATATGACCCAGCAATCCCACTACTGGGCATATACCCAGAGAAAACCATAATTCAAAAAGACACATGCACCCTGATGTTCATTGCAGCACTATTTACAATAGTCAGAACATGGAAGCAACCTAAATGCCCATCAACTGATGAATGGATAAGGAAGATGTGGTACATATATACAATGGAATATTACTCAGTCATAAATGAAATTGGGTCATTTGTAGAGACGTGGATGGATCTAGAGACTGTCATACAGAGTGAAGTAAGTCAGAAAGAGAAAAACAAATATCATATATTAACGCATATATGTGCAACCTAGAAAAATGGTACAGATGAATCAGTTTGCAGGGCACAAATAGAGACACAGTTATAGAGAACAAACATATGGGCACCAAGGGAGGGAAGTGGCGGGGGGTGGGTGGTGTTGTGATGAATTGGGAGATTAGGATTGACACAGATACACTAATATGTATAAAATGGATAACTAATAAGAACCTGCTGTACAAAAAAGTCAATAAAATTGTAAAATTCAAAAAAAATTTTTTAATTAATAATGAAGAAAAAATAAGTTAAAAAATTTCTTATCCCAAATTATAACTAGATTCTTACATTAATTTTTTCAATGGTATGAACAAAAGCAATTAAAAACCTTAAAATGAGTTCCATCTGTCAAAGAATTTGGAGATAAATGAACTACAGTAATCTAATACTCCGTTTTCATGAGACTTGATTGAATTTTCATTATGTCGCTATATCCACAGTAAACAATTAATAATAGACAATTAAACATGATTTTTTGGAAACTTTTTTCAGAGGTTAGAAATATAGAATGAGTTGCAGAAAAATGACATTTTAAGATTATTCTATTACTAATATGTTTATGGACATAATGTAGGGCAAGCAATTTTGAAGAAAAAATTGTTTATGAGTACTATATATTCATAATACCAACTTCAAAAATTCAGATTGCTGTGGTACAATAAAGAAACAAATATTTGGTCTTTGTCCTGGTTCCTAGTGCAGGGTTCCTAAAACCCTTGTAATCTTTGGAGTGGTAACGGTGTCTTTTGTATGCTTGTGAGATGATGGGGATGGGGGTGGTGCCTAGAGGTAATGGAAGACAGTAGTGGAGGCTAAGTAGCTCCTCAGTGGGAAGTGGTCTGAGAGAAACAAAGCCAAGATTAGAAGTTTGGAACTTTCAGTCCTGCTCTCACCTACAACCCCATGCCCAGGGAAGGGAGGTGGGTGGAGATTGAGTTTAACCACTAGTAGTCAATGATTTAATCAATCATGCCTTTGTAATGAAACCTCCACTAAAACTCCTAACAGATGTGGTTCAAGGAGCTTCTAGGTTTGGCAAACACTTTGAAGGGCTAGGAGGGTGGAGCCCAGAGACGCCATGGAATCTTAGTTCTCCACCTCTCCCCGTGCATTGCTTCCATTTGTTTTTTCCTAAGTTTTATCCTTTTTAATAAAGCTGCAGTTGTAAGTAGAGCAGTTTCCTGAGTTCTGTGATTTGTTCTAGTGAATTATTGAACCTGAGAGTTGGTCTTGTGAAGCCCTATATTTGTAGTTCTCCAGGCAGAAGTGTGGGTAGCCTGGGCATTCTGTTTGTGGCTGGCATTTGCAGTGGGGAGTCCTTAACTTGTGGGATCTGCTCTAATTCTATGAGTTAGTGTTAGAATTGAATTGAATTGCTGGAAATTTAGTTGGTGTTGGAGAATCAGCTGGTGTGTGTAAAAACAACATGAAACTGGTGTCAGAAGCGGTGTCAGAAAACACCACTCAAATCCATGAAAAAGAACATTTTAAAGTACACGCAATCTTGCCACTAAAAGGTGACCATTATTAACTTTTTAGTGCATTTCCATTTAGGTTTTTTTCTGCATATATAATCAGTCATTTATGAGGAATAAGAATGTTCATTTTATATCCCAAAAGGTATATTAGCACTCAGCTATCCTGTAAAGTATATTTGATAAAATTTTATAATATATATATAACTCTGTATTTTATTTTCAGGAAGATAGCTAACTAAAAGATTGTCTCAGGTATAAAAATGTGTATCTTATTATTTCTTGAAGGAAAAGGAATTTTGTTGCTTAAGTAACTTTTATTGATGATTAATCCTCTCCAAACTGTATGATCTATTGATTTTGTTTCTTAAATTAATGAAAAATACACATAAAAGTTACTAAATATGTTCAAAATATAAACTATTTTTACTTATCAACAAAGTATTTGGACATTTGCATTTTATATAAAGTATATAGGTTATATATAGTGTATGCATAGTACATAATATACATACATACACACATACCTACATATAGATATAGATTTTATAAGCAGAATATTAAATTTATAACAGTATATACATTAATATATATTAATGTAAAAGGGAAAATAGAGGATTAAAGAAATCTTATAACAACATTGTATTTTTCAAGATGATATAACTTTCTTTCCAAGTAGATGAATGTTTCTGAACACAATGAGTCGTTACTGCGTATGAGTCATGATAACTTATTGCATTACTTTAAAGGAAAGTATCTGCTGGTCAATAAGTTAACAGAACTCAGTCATAAAATTCATCATATAAAGGATGAACTGTTTTGCCTGTATTCCTTCTTACCTTCACCTGTACACTAGAGTCCATCTTCCCTTGCCTACTCAAATGCAGAAACCACACAATTTTCCCCTCTCTTGCCTGCATCAATTAATTGTCCATTCATACCAGATTAAAAGGAAGAGGCTGTAATCTCTATCATGCTTAAAAACTAACCAATCAACAAGACAAAACAAAAAAATGCCCTTGATCCAACATTTCTCGCCAGCTACTATATTTCTTAGCTCTTATTTACAGAAAAAGATCTGAAAAGAGATGTCTTTACATGTGGTTTTTAACTCCTCTCTTCCCATCTGCCTCCAAACCATTTTAATAAGGCTTCATCCAACAACTTTTGTCAAAGACACAAGAACCTCCAAGTTGCTAAATCCAGTGGTCAAGTGTAAGTCCCCATCCTAATTGAAATGCTTCATTGCCTAGCTTCCAGGATTTCTAACTTTCTTCCTATCTCACTGGCTGCTCTTTCTAAATCTACTTTGTAGACTCTGCATTTCCAAGATCTCAAAAGTTAGAGTAACCCAGGGTTTCAGTCCTTGGTCTTCTCTTTTTATATGTCTACATCAATCCCTTTATTTTATCCAGTCACATGGGTTTAAAACAAAATCTACTGTGACCCGTTCTCCCAAGATTGTAGCCAGTACCCACACTCCTACATTTGAGGGGTGGCCAAGCAGTGGCTGTTTGTGGGAGAGACAGACACAAGTTGGATGTGCTGGTTGCAGTGTCCCCATGCCTGTGTGAGGCCCCACATGGTGTGGGATGGAAGTCGAGGTAGGAAGAGAAGGAAGATGGGTAGTGAGTCAATGGCCATATCCTGACATGGAACTCCAGGGAACTGAAGGATTCTAAATTCAATCCTGGCCTTCCAGGTGGTTTTCAAGGTATATCTGTTAGAGTAGGAGGTTAGGATATGTTTAATTTATCATTTTGTACTCTTGCCCTGAGCTCTGCAAATGTTGAAACTGGTCTGTTCCTGCCCATAGGGTTGAGCCAGTCCCCTCTGCCAGATCCCTGCTTTCCCAGACTCTCTTGCATTAAGAGGTGGTCATGTGATCTAGACATGTGATATGAGCAAGGAGCTTCTGGGAAATATCTTCCATCCTGACCATGAGAGAGAAAGGCATGAGAAAAGGCTTCTGAGGAAAGCATTCTTTTCTCCCTTCATTTTTGCTTTTGAACACAATTGCTAAAGGATATGATGATGGGAGCTGAAAGAGCCATCTTTGGACCACACGTTGACACTGTGAATGACAACAGCCAACATGCTAAGGATGATAAAAGATGGAAAGAGCTTAGGTACTTACTACCATTACCGAGCTATTAAACCAACTATGGAACCACCTACCTCTGGATTTTAGTTTCTGTAAATCATCAGTATCATTATGATTTAGGCCCTATACTGGTCAGCATTTGCTACTCATAACAAAGCTATCCTAACAGAAACATACAGTGACTAAGTGACAGAAACCAGTCTGGTTGGAAAATCACTATCTCAAGTTTTTGTCATCTCTGCATACCACCTTTACATTATTACTTTTTTTCCCCAAAATATCTCACTTTGCTTAATGTTTTAAAAGGAAATATATCATTTTCATAAATAAAAATACAGGATCATTTACCATTATTGAAAGTAATAAAGATATATAAAACAAAATCAATACTGAAAATAAATAAAACCTGAAAACCATTAAATGCAAAAATAAAATAAAATAAAATCTATATACCAATGAATCCAGATTTAAATCTTCAGCTTTCATTATTTCAACTGCCTACTCAGCATCTACACTGTAATGTTTAGTAAGTCTTTCAAAGTTATGCTGTTAACCACTTCCCCCAAAGCTCCTAATCTACCCCTAATGTGATTTTTTTCTACTGTTCCATATCTCAGCACCACAAGCCAAAACCCTTGGAATCACACTCCACTCCTTTCTCTTATAGTCTACGTAAAATAAATTAGCAATTCTGTAAGTTCTATCCTCAAAACATATCCAAAATTTTAGCACTTCTTGGTTATTAAATAAATTAATGAATAATTAAAGGACAAAAAATCATATCAAAGTTTATACATTAAAAATTAAATAAAATCTGTGAATAATATGGAATACAAATATTATTTAATTATAATTATTCTCAGATCTCTTCCACTCTTATAAAAGTTTAAGTGAATATTTGCTCTGAACTATTTGGGGGGAAAAACTACAGCCTTATTATGACTACTTATTTTAGATTAATTTTGCTGTTGTGTGTACGATTACTTCAGAAATTTTGGTTTCATAATACAATTCTGATTACCAACCTTTCCCAAAGCTGACTGCACATTTCATATAGGATACAAAGGAAATCTGACTCCAGCCACATATAAAGAACACAGGAGCTGCTAAATTTTACATTTTTCTCATAAAGAAGAATTATTTTTCCCTTAGGTAGTCTCTCATCCTTAGGCTGCAACTGACTGTCCTAATTCTGATATAAACCTAATTATTTTGGGGAAAAGTGAAAGAATTATTTGATCTCAAGGTATAACACGTAACAGTTCCAGTGTGCCTGTGACAGTCATCCTTCAAACTGTTTTTTTCTCAAGTGTCAGCTCCCAGAGTATGAAGTATGCCAAATACAGTGATACATAAAACACCTGGTTCCTAGAAAGATCACATAGGGATTTGAATACATTTTAAAGAGAAAGCCTCAAAACAGAGACTAACACTTTTAACATTTCAGAAAAGTTAAAACTACAGCGTAAAACGCATAATACAATGAGATTGGCAACAATACTTGGCGAATGTACAGCTTTGTGAGCCAGTGGCTACAGTTCATTTTCCATAGAAGTGATTGTTAGATGCTTGTTAATTGAAATTAAGTTAATCAGCAAAGGAGTAACTAAAGTAATACCTAACTTATTTGAAGCGACTCTAGTGGTGTCAACAATACACAGGGCTCCAAACAGTGCTGTTTAGATTGTATTACTTTTCAAATACACCTGGATCATTTATGATAATGTTATGGCACATTTCCAGTGATATTTAACCACAGAACAAGGAAATGGAGGAAAGGTGGGGAAAATGAGATAACAGATGATATTCCTTTCAGAATTTCTTAAAAAGTATTTTATAACAATGAATAAAATAAATCAATTATTAGTTCTGACTCAAGAACTAAAGTGTTCAATGTGTGTGTGTGTGTTGAAAAGTATATTTGATTAAAAAGGTTTGGAAAAAAACACATCTTCAGTATAGTGTGTTGGCCCTGGAATCTTTTTATAAGACGTGACAGTTTTAAAACACATCTCTAAATATTTAGAAATATTTTAAAATAATTAGAAATTTGTGATGTTTTCATTTAAATTGAGTAGTTTTGGTGGTGGAAGGTAAACAACGAATAAAGTCAAGTGAGTAGAGACATAACTTTTTTTTTAAAAGTCGGCATGGACGATATAAACTATACTGAGCTTCCTGTTTAAAAACCCAAAACAATATTTCAACCTTTTTACATCACTAGCTAATATTTTAAGAAGAATGAGAAAGTACTATAAATATTTTCCTCAAAACTCATCCAGAAAACATTGAAGTGGATGAATATTTTTATTAAGTATAATTCAGAACTAGGTTTACTGTTCTCATAAAGGATCAAACTCTTTAAGATATTGCTCTGACTACGGTATCAAAATGTTACCATTTTGAAAAGCAGGCCATATATAATTCCATCTTAATATATTAATATAAAGGAGAAAAATTAAAGCATTGACAATTTTTTGTGATGTTGTTGCATTTTTCAGGATTATATCATTCTGCTTTTTCACCTTCAATTTTTTAGAACCCTACCACATTTAACTCCATGAAGTACTAATGTAATACTAGTCAAGCTAAATTACTTAACTGTTTCTACCAATATCTGGAAACACAGTACAAAGCAAAAGTTACCTTCTTAAGGAATAAATAAGTTATTATGGATACTGGTAAGGCAAAACATTTTTCTATTCATCCCTGAAGCTACTCAGAAGCCTTCTTAGATTTCATTATGTATGGCAGGTGCCCAAGTTCACTGAGACACTTCTTTTTTTTAATTTAGAGCTAACTACAGAATTTCCTATTTATTAATCAAATGAGCATTTCACTCCTAGAGCCAATTCTTTCATAATAGGATAACTTTGGCTTAAGAAAAAAAAAAGGATCATAACAGGCAAATTCTTTATGACACTACATAAGAAACAAAGCCAGTCAAATTCTAATGAGATTTTGATAAGAGGTTGAGCAAATTTCACTAAGGAAAACACAGAGAACCAAAGGCAGCAATATATTTCCATGTAGAGTGGTTAAAAATAATCAAACCATACTGTATGAATACTGAATTATGAGCTGTATGCTATACATATATGATTATATTTAATTATAGCAAAACTCTACAAAGTAGAATCAATTATTCCCAATTCTGAGGAGATACTGAGACTGAGAGCCATGATGTAACTTGCAAGATCATATAACCATCACAGGACTGAACTGAAATCCAAATTGAAACTGTGTATGACACGATTTTTTGCTCCTCTTTAGCACTACACCTTCCTTTAGCAATTAGAGCACAGGGAGGAAAGAAGGAAAGTGAAAGGTGTTTCTTTAAAAGATCTGACATTGTGTTTGCCAGCCCATCACTCATGTAAAACCCAAGTTAAGGGGAGATACCAGAAATTGGAAAACTGGGCTAGGTCAAAATCAGAATCTTGGATGCAGAAGTCTGTCCCTGGAAAAGGGCAAAGGGTCAGACATAGGAAAGGGAAGCTTAGTAGATTCCTTGTCTCTCCATACGGGCACCAATTTTCTTTCTTAGCCCTAAAAGCTTCTATTATTTCTTTTAATTCTGCAAAGTACTTGTGATGCTGTTAAATATTTTTTCAACAAGAGAAGTAGTTGATAACTACAGAAATGATCAATTTTTATTTCTAAGTTAAATGTCAAGCGTGCTATAAATGCTCCTCAAGAATTAAAGTTCTGTCATAATACTACAGCGATACTATAAATTAATTTTGTACTGATAATTCATTAACTGTTTTATTTATATTTATATTATTTTTTAAGAACTAGATTATATTTTTGCTATGATTACTGTAAGCTCCAATTTCAACTTGTTTGAAATTAAATCAGAAAATTCAAATGACTGGAATTACTTTTTTCCTCCAAATATAATTACCTATTTTAATGAAAAGAAGACAAAGGACAAGTAAGCAAACAGCAAACCGAAATGCATTATTTAGTTTTAAGTACTTTTGTAGTTAAATCTGAGACTTGGAGTACTTCATTTCCTCTGTAATCACGTTAACTATAGGAATTTACTCTATTATTATTTTTTCCCAGAGTATATCATTAATATAGTAATGAGCCAACGAAATGAATGTTTTATACTAATATCAAAAGGTGTTTATTATGATGACTGTGAAGTAAATTTAAAATATAATTAAATAATTTAAAAATAATAATTAAATTAATTAGAGTAAATTAGAGTTAGCCATGCAGTGTTAGGGAAAAGAAAATCTGTAGAGTAGCAGCAGATAAGACCTGAAGCACAAGTGATTACACCCAGAATGGCCAGAGGGTGACATGGCTTAAAAAGGGACAACTAGACCAGGAAGGCTAAGTAGGCCATGGTAGGAAGTCTGGACTTTAGTGTAAGAGTAACTGGAAATCACTGAAGAGTTTTACCCAAGAGAGTTGCATAATCAGATTTAAACTTTTCAAGAGATCACTCTAGCTAATGAAGGTAGGAGCAAGAATCAGTATGGGGAAAACTGTCAGGAGACCACTGAAGCAGCTTTGCAGAAGTTCATGGTGGCCAAAAAGGTAGTGAACATGGGGAGAAGCAAACACATTTTAGATAAAGAAGATATTTCTATGTGAAAGAATGTGTGTAATTAAAGTAACAAATATTTGATAAATGAATGGTTTTAGAAAGACACTGACCAGCAAAAGGCCTTATATGGTGAGTTTATTTTCTCAATAAACTGCCCAAGGTGGT
This sequence comes from Orcinus orca, assembly GCF_937001465.1. Taxonomy (NCBI): domain Eukaryota; kingdom Metazoa; phylum Chordata; class Mammalia; order Artiodactyla; family Delphinidae; genus Orcinus; species Orcinus orca. The sequence goes on from NC_064562.1 coordinate 73,845,686, forward strand.
GCATCTTATTCATCACTTTACAAAAAAACCCCCAAGAAAACATTATTAACTTTTATGCCCTTTCCCTGTACTAAAAAAAGAAGACATTGCAAATAAATGATGCTATGTCTTTAAAATACTCTCACATCACCCAATATCGCTTAAAAATTCATATTATACAGATCCTTATTTTTGTTAAAAACAAAAAGGATGCCAAATTTTGTGTTCTGCTTAAACCTTTCTTAAATTCTTTCCTTATCAATTATGCCCTGGTGATTTTTTTACAAGCACTTATTAAATAGTTAACATATTTTAAATGAAATAAAATGTCCTTCAGATTCTGGAAAGTTCTAAGGATTATTTTCTTGCGATCTCTCTCTTATTATCTCTCTCCTGCATGCTCTCATATCCTGTAGATGATCATTTTTCCTACTTTGTAGAGGAGAGTAGGCAGAAATCCCTCAATTTACTGCTCTACCCTGGTTCCACCACATATCTATTATTTATTTTATCTAGTCTGAGTAGAAAAGGCTCCTCCTAGCTGGCTTCTGTTATCTCAGTAGAAAAGTGTCCTTCATGAAATTGAATGGAGTGGAATTACTCTCCCGCTATTCTGGATCTCCTTCCCTATAGTTCCTCAGGTCATGACTATAACACTGATTTCCTTTCCTCTATCTCTAACCACTTTTTTACTGGTTCCTTCCCATCAGCATATCCATATCCCATTTTTTTTTTTTTTTTAATGGTACGCAGGCCTCTCACTGCCGCGGCCTCTCCCCTTGCAGAGCACAGACTCCGGACGCGCAGGCCCAGCGGCCATGGCTCATGGGCCCAGCTGCTCCGTGGCACGTGGGATCCTCCCAGACCGGGGCACGAACCCGCGTCTCCCGCACCGGCAGATGGACTCCCAACCACTGCGCCACCAGGGAAGCCCTATATCCCTTTTTCCATCTTAAAACCACGCTCCATATTCTTTCTAATAGCTACTTAATTTCTCTCCTTGAGCCTTACTGATTTTTCCTTAAAAAGCATCATCAAAGGCTGATTACATACCTCTGTGCATTTGATGGCTGGGTATGTTTCATTATTATACCCATTTTAAAGAGGATAGGAAGCCTGAGCAAGGTTAAATAAACTTTCCAAAGGCTATAAACTATAAAGCAGTTTAGACAGAATTCAAATCAAGACAGTCTCATTTAAGGCTTTATTTTGCTTTGTAATATAAAGTTTGATGCCATCAATATCATTAAATGTATTTATTAGCTTTTGTGTGTTTGTTTTTCTAAATAGTAATATCACAGACATTCAACCCATATTACCTAAAGAAATACATACGAATAATGAGAATACAAATCTATCTTTTAAATATGTGACTGTACTAAGTACAAGGCCTTTTTGAAATTTTTAATCTGGTAAAAGCTGTTACATAAAAAAGTATTATTCACTTCTTTCTGATAGTACTTTAAAAGCATAACAAAAATGATAATAGAGTATTATATGCATTTTGTTTTATATTACACAATAATAGATATAAGGATGCAATTTATACTAAAGTGAGTAGAAGTATGATAAGATAAAGAAATTATATTTTATGTGCCTATTTAACAATCCAAATTCAATATTATCAGGAGCAAACGGTCCAAGGAACTAATACTGCATTTTAGAAGGGCAGTCTAGTCGTACATAATTCAACAGTATAATGACTCAACAAAGCAACATTAAGAAGTACAAAAGGCTATTACTCATAGCAGATAACTTCTAGTTTGCTCCATTACATTATTTTTTCTAATTCCTTAGCTACCTTTTCAACTAATGTAGACAGATGACCCCTTAAACAAAATTAAATACTAATGTCAATACACTTCTGTCACTACAGTCTTTAATGTATTACTTTAGTCTATAAACATTCATTGAGGGCCTACTATGGGCAAGGAACTATGTCAGGCACTGAATGTAGGAGGATGAAAAATGGGTGACATAGCTGCTATCTGAGGTAGTTCAAGGAGAATGTCAGTAGCACATGAAAGTCACAGGAGACCTCATGAAACTTCTGAAAGTGCATTCATTTAAATAAAAACATTTAACCAAGTTAACACATAGCACAGGCAAATCATATACAAATGCTACTTAATATAGAATATATATTAATGACTAAAGCACATGTTCACATTACTCTTTCTCAAGTGTCACAGCCTCTAAGGGAATAAGACAAAATTTTTGGTTACACTAAAGAACAATTTTTTTTCCCCAGAAAATGTAAATTGTCTTCTTTTTGTATATATGTAAAAGAAGTACTACTAGTGAGGAAAGGATTGTGGATATTTTCATATCTCCGCATGGTTCAGGTTTTTGAGGATAAAAAAGTAGAATTTGGGTTAAAGGATAAACCTTAGGAATTAAAAGATGATGGAATAGGTAGTGACAGTCTTATGGAGAGATTTACTTCCCAAGAGGTAAATGCTAACATTTCAAAGGGGGTACAACCTGGAGCCATATATATGTATACAATAGGATTTTACATTAGGGAGCTGAGGTCTCCTTTTCTCTCTCAGGAGGAGAGGAGGGCAGCTGTACAACAGCTCCTCTGCAAACACCCAGGTTAATAATTTCAGGGTTCCTCTCTTCTGGTGTAAAAATCCCCCTTTTGGTACTTGCAGGTGCCACCATCTCACTCTCTTCACACTGCTCTGAAGGGAGAGATGGTGTGTTGAGTACTGGTGTGGTTATAGCTCTAACAAAATAGTCTGCCCAGACACAGCAACTTTGTTTCCTGGACAAAATAAATAAATGCATCTAATAAAAACTTATCATACTGTAAATAAGAATTTAGGGGGAAAAGTTTCTTTGAAGACAGAACTTCACTATACTTAGTTTCAGGCAGATCAAGTCACCTCAACAGTCAATAAATGATCTTATTCAGCAAAGACAACACACTGATCTTTATAATTTTGCCATAAGATTTCAATACAATGAAAAGTAGGGATAGTTTAGTGTATCAAAGTAAGGTAGACTAAAGAAAAGAAAAAGAAAAATCACTTACTTGATATTATCAAGACAGCCCGATTCAGGTTTCAGAATGGCAGTGTGATGAAACATTTTATATAAAGCAATCCCAAGGAAGATTACATTAAGCTGGAATGTAAAAGGTACTGTTATATTGCATAACTGGAGTAGAAAAAAAGTAAGTGTATTCTCTATGACAGATGAGTTGTTCTGGGAAATTAGCTCTACTACACTTATAAAGGAATTGGATCATAGATGACTGCCTAGTATTTTAGTAAAAGCAAGAGGCCAGTTTGGGAACTCGGGATACCAATGAGTTACAAAGCACTGCTATGCCAAATACACACACATACAAAATCAGCAGCAGTTGGAATGATGATATGGAAACTGCAAGACAAAGCCAAGTCAAGTATATATATATTTTTTTCAAGTATATATTTTTTAAAAAGACAGTAATTATTCCAGGTATGTTACTATATCTACCCTTTAAACATGGCCCTTAATTTACTGTTCAAGTGCTACATTACAAAACATAAATACAAAAATCATAATATTTTTGAATAGCTAGGTCAAAAGGATTATAAAATGCTGGTTAAATTTTGATGCTACAACAAATTAGGATTAAAGTAGGGGGAACCCCCACTGACATTGTTATATCACTGGACCAAGAGAGAACATATGATTTGAAACAAAACAAAATAAAAGCTCCAGTGTACATTTCAAATATCACACATATGTAAACTGTATAGAAAAGCACATGTTGAATTGCCCTTGTCACCTGCTTCGTTTATATATTCCAGAACTTGGGGCTATTTTGTATTTTAAAATGGTAAGTATATAAATAATATACTACCAATAGTATCTCAATTAGGATAAATAATGCATATTTGAAATCAAGATATTATGCATTTAAAAATAAAAAAAAGAAAGTATGATTCCAGAATGTTTACCTAACTTACTTATCATTCTCAAGTGAAATCCTCTTAAATTTTAAAGCTTTTGAGATTTATATAAAAACAAAACTGGAAGGAACAGGAAGGTTATTTTGCCACATTTCCAATTTCTGTTTCCATTCATAATTCAAATTATCCAAATGAAAAAGAAAGAAAATGTACTCTTTGTCAAACAAAGTCATCACTGTTTAAAACCTATAAAACGAAATGGATTATGCTAGATCAGGCCCCTGAGGAGCCACAGTACTGCATAAGCTCTTGCAAATGCATGTTTTCTTCTCCCAAGGGTTTTGATTAAGTATTTTACAATATAAAAGTAGACTATAATGAGTGTTTAATTGCTTGAGTTATATAGGGTCAAATAAGTACATGCTTTCCCAAAATTACTCTATGTAAATTAAAGATAGACAGCACAAGGATAGTGAAAGTTTTATTTCTTGACCTGGGAAACACATAGTTAATTAGGAGTTCTTACCATAATTATCAAGGTCGCTGGTCCTATAAAACTCCAAATGAAGTAGGTGTCAAGTCGGAGCCAACATCTGCAATGAAACAGAAGGAAGAGAAGGCATTCAAGGACTGGATATGGGACATACATCAAGAGTGAGCGAGTGACAGAGAAGAATGTGAGCTGCAAAGCATTCCACTGGGAGACAGGAAATATTACATTGCTTGTTCATTTAAATGCTGAATTATGTGCCCAATTTCTGACAGCACTATTGATGGAGTAAGATAATCACCCCTAGAGGAAGCAGGAAAAAAATGGCACTGGGCCTATTTGCTAGGGCCTTTTGTGTCTGTCATAGAAACCTTAAAAAAAAGAAAAAGAAAGAAAGAAAAAGCCATACATATAGCCATTAAATCGAGTAGCTTTAAGCTATCTTTTTCTCTCCAATTATGGTGCTACATAACCTGTCTATCAGCTGTCAGGTAAAGTGACATTTTCCTGTCAAGAAGATCTGAGGAAATTCAGGACAAAGAAGAAATAAATTTGGTATCAGAAAACTGAAGTTTAATTAGGTTGGGCAGCCAACCTTTGAGAGTTCTTAAGTCTTAAAAAGTGCATTGTTACTGCTAGTGCTTCTGGGGTTGCAAATTATCCTTAGCATCCCATGAAGTTGATTCATGACCCAAAAGTAAATTATTAATCACTTAATTTCAGTTACATTTAATACTCCCTCAATTCTTAAAGCCTCTGGGAAATTACATTTTCATTCTTCAGGATGACAGGGAGACAAAATGGAAGTGACTAGTTATGAGAAAGATTAATGTAAATTTTGAACAAATTACATTTGATGTTAAAAATCATATCTTGAATTATTTGCCATTTGGCTATATTTGAGGCATAATTAAAAAAGAAAACATCTCCAGTGGAAAACAGTCGAGTGCTTTGCTAAGTGGTCTAAAAGAGCAAATCCAAAGTATGTAAATATTTCTGATTATTATGTAACTGTTACTTAAACCTCAGCAATAAAGGAATACCAGAAAAGCTATGTAGAAAGAACTTTATATATGTCAATACAGGAATAAATAAATAAAATGTTCCCTATTCATATGATGAAATGTTATAAAATAGTCAAGAGGGAGGAAGTAGATCTTTATATGTCAATAGAATAGACCACAGTAACAAAGTTTAGTGAAAAAGTAAAGTGAAGAATCTATACATCTTTGAACTATAATACACATATTTTTGACAGATACATATATGTATGCAATTTTTTTAATGAAATGGGAAAAATCATCAAACTCAGATTAGTGATTGCCTCTCATATGTGAGTACAGAGGGCCAGAAGCAGATGAAAGAGGCTTTAGCCATGTGCTTTATTTTAGTAATTACTGAAAGCTATGTGCCAAAATACTAATAGTTTTAACATTTGAGTGATAGAGGCAGTGATGCTTATTATGTTTTTTTTTTTTACTTTTATGTAACTTGAGTTTTTTTGGAAAAGGTTAGAAGCTAGATTTTTAAGTAAAGAAATAACCAAATGCCCTGAAAAAAAGTGATTTCAAAACAAGAAAATCTGGCCTTATTCTATTAAGTTAAATATATGTAAACTAATTTCAACTGGAGTATAATATTTGCAGTCCAATAAGAAACTGACTACAAGTTCATATTTTTTACATAGACATATAATTTCTCTTTATTCAAAATAAACATAATAATCCAATTTGAAAAAATGTTATTAGGGAGGCAATCAATACTTAAACTATTAACCATTAGTTTGTTTGAGTAATTGGTTATCTTTTTGTTGTGCTGTTGTTCAAAAAATTTGGTCATGGAAAATAAGAGTGTGGTATTGCCAATAAGGAGAAACAAACCAGAGAACACAAAGGTTGAAATATGAACATTGTCTTCATTCTGACCAGAGGCTAGTTTGTTACCGCCCTAATAACAAAGGAGTGTGTGTGTGTTGCGCAGAGACCAGAGAAGGGGAAATATTTGTGGGTCTCTCTGCGTCCTCAACAAAGACCACATTTTCCCTCAAGATAAGGACAATAAAGGACAAATCATGGACACATTCCCAAATTAAAACATACAAAAGCATACACATACACACAAACACATACACCAGAGTCCAAGAATGTTGCTGAAATTGTAACAGCATGATATACTAATAATACATTTAAGAATGACTGTTAATAGTACAGTCCCTGTTCTTCTGTAGGTCAGACGAGTTTTAGAGAGCTAATGTGAGAACCAAAACACATTTTCAGCAAGCTGTTTTCAAAGGAAAATGTATTTCAAGAATTTATGAAAACTGTTATTCTACAGGTTAATGACTTCTTAGACAAACAATTTTAACTACAATATTACAGAATGTCTTGGATAAAGTAGAGAATTTAAAAAATTTACATAATTTCACCAAATGTGTTGTTAAAATAAAATAATGTCATTAAATTTTAGCCTTACAAAACTTCTATACTTTTCGAAAAAGGTCTTTGTTTTGCAAATGCTTTATTTGGAAATAAATGTGCCTTTGGCATAGTGATCTCTAAATGTAGAAGTGAAATTACTTTAGAAGTTATTTTTTCTGTAAGAAAATTCTTCAATATCTATTCGGTACAACAGATTTCAATTCTCTGAGGAACTGAACAGTGAAAGAGGCGATATGAAACACTTAACATGTATTAAATAAATCCTCTCTCCTTGATGGCTGCCTGGGCTTGACTACCTTCTGGACCACAGTGGCAAGAATCCCTTTTCTAATTCAATTGCCATATGGCCATACCTGCTGTTTTTGGCCGCATGCTGGCTTTCTCAAAACTTTCTGTATTTCCTCTTTCCCATTAACTACCTTAAAAGTTTGTGTGATTTGTGCCCTGAGTTTCCTGTGCCAATGTTGAAAGAATTCACCCTGGCTTTAAGGTGAGGGAGAGTACAGACCAGAAACCATGGGGAATTGTTTCCAGCATCCCCCGTGGATACCAAAATCCATGGATGCTCAGCTGCCTTACAGCTGGCCCTCCATATCCATTCATGCTGAATGCATGGATCCGGAGGGCCGACGGTATTATGCGTGTGTTTTTACATGCCTGGGCACATACATCCTACCTCATAGTATTCTCTAAGTCTAGGCCATTCAATGTCACTTAGATACAATGCAAAACCACTGATTAAGGGGAAACAAATGCTATAAAGGAACAGCTTATTGTACTAAACATAATAAAGTCCAACTTGCAAATGGCCAGATAGACCTGCCATTGAAAAATACAATTTATCTGACAATTGCCTTTATCCACTAAGCATCATTTAATTTGTGAAATCATTAATTTTAATAGGCTACTTTTGTTTAATTTTTAACATATATCAATTCTTTTTTTTAAATGAACTTCTGTCATATACATAAAATCTATAAATTATGTTTATATCAGTACTGTAATAAAAGAGATAACCCGCTGTTGAAAGAGCAAATGCATTCTGATGACACTACATGCTTATTTGAATCAAGACTGAAAAATCTTACAAGACCAGATACATTCTGGAATTCAAAGGAGAACTCGTCACATACCATAAACCTTTACTTTTTCTCCCATTTACCTATACAAAGATGTCACTGAAATTCTTTTTGTAGCAATTTTTAAAAAATTATAAAATCAGCATATATTGCCATATATTTGATAAAGTCTTACTACATTAATTCAGGTTTATTGGTTTAATACTCTAAACAACTGATACTAATCTGCATGGATAAATTATTATGCTCTTCCAGAATTATTTTCTTCCAAAATATAAGAAACATCACTGCAAATTAAATAATAATAAAGGTGTTGAAATCTGGATCAGTCTCCTGTAAAAATGTTAATTACCAATTAAGCAAGTACTACCTTTAGGTTTACTCAGAAAACGGAAAAATAAAACAATGAAATAAATTAATTTCTCAAAACAGGACAACAGAAAACCATACTTCTAAAGCTAATTCTCTTCTCCTACTAAAATACTCCTCACCATTTTTCTATCATCAGTCATTTAAAAAAGGCATGGCTCTGTATTCTAAAAAGTAGTAAGACCAATTGCCCAACATATATAAATGTCACCTAAAACATATGTTTTATAATGTTTTTAGGTACCAGTAACACTACCAGAGTGTAGTTCCTTATTCAAAGTTAGTTTAACATTGTTCCATTAAGATGCCTTGGGATATTGTATTTTTTTGCCTGTTTAATTCACTCTTATCAAAGCGGACATCTGACCATTAACCAATTCTTTGAAGTAATGTAAATTAACAATGATATTTGCTTCATTTTCTACAGGACCTAAATCACAGACTAAACTATCCTTGTTGAGTATTAAATGTAACCAGTAAACAATCTTTGTGACTGATAGACCATGAAATTTATAGGGTTTAATTATATCAGGTTGTTTATGAGAGTTTGTAAACTACACATTCTTCTTTTCTCTGTAGCATATGCAGATCTTTCTATATTTGTACTACAAATATCTGGCAAGATTGAGAGAAAAAAGAAGGAATAAAGAGAATTGGGGCAAGAAAGAAGGAAGAGAAGAGGAAAAGGGACAGATACACACTTCAAGCATAATAACTCTAGTTCTAAGCTTACTGCATAATACATCTGTTAAGGGTTTTAAAATGACATTTGTATCACAGCACACTCATGCATCTAATATTGAAATACTTTGTGAGCAAGTGCATGAACTGGAAAAAAGATTGGCAGAGTAATGCAGGAATGGAGTGTGATCACTGGTACTCAAGACTGGCATTTGTGGTTTAGCTACAATTTTGAATTTTAGAACACAAAACTAGATCTCATACATCAAATATAGGTTAGGTTGTCTTCATGCACCCAATATGTTTTTTTTTTTTTTTCTTTGGCCGTGCCACATGGCTTACGGGATCTTAGTTCATTGACCACGGATTGGACCTGGGCCCTCAGCAGTGAGAGCATGGAGTCCTAACCACTGGACCACCAGGGAATTCCCCCCAGTGTGTTTTTAAAAAATAAGTGTTTCATTATTTCTTCAGCAAAATACATCCTATAAGTTTATGGTGGACTACAAAGGTAAGAAAAGTGCTGTGTTATAATTTATTAATATTAAATGTTGGAATAATTCCCATGTTGCTTGAAATAATAGGAGGCAGTAGCATAAGAATTGTAATCACTACTCTTATAAATGGATGCTTTTAATATAATTTATTTTATAATTAAAACAATGTTGCTAATCATGAAGTTTGTATTCCTTCATTTTCATCAGCTAAATAATAGTACCAGTAATAATAATAGTTATAATTTAATAAATGCTTATACATGCCAAACATTTTACATGCATGTATACTTAAATATATATACATATATATGCACACACATACATATACATATGTATTTACTCATACACACACAGTTTAAAATATTGCAGTAGTTTTGCAAGGTACTTATATAATAACCACCACGTTACAGATTAGAAAGTCAAACTGACTTGCCCACAGCCACATGGCTAATAATTAGTTGAGCCTGAATTTTGTTCTAGTCTACCTGACTCCAAAGTCCCTGAACCTAATATGTGTTTCTCAAAAAGAATGAACATGCAAGTTATAAAATAAATAAAAGCTATAGTTTTGTTGACAATGATAAATTCTCAATGAGTAGATGAGAAATTTATATGCTGTACATAAAGCACAGATTGTTGAAATATGTCCCAAGTAAAAATATTAGATCTTTCCAAATATAAGGTGATCTCTTGATAAGTTAGTAAAAATTTTAGTATTTTTAAACAGCTTTATTGCAGTATAATTTATATACTCTGAATCATCCATTTAATGTATATAATTCAATGCTTTTAGTATATTTGAAAGTTGGGAAATTATCACTGTAATCTAATTTTAGAATATTTTCATGGCACCAGAATGAAAACTTGTACCTATCTACAGCCACCTTCCATTGTCTCTACCAAATTCACTCCCTTGGTATGGTAATGGCTTCCCTACCCTCTCCCCAGTCCTAGTAACCACTATACTTTTTGTCTCTAAGAATTTGTCTATTCTAGACATTTAGTACAAATGGGATCATACATGTGTAGTCTTTTGTGACTGGATTATTTCATTTAACATAATGTTTTCAAATTGTGTTCATTTTGTAGCATGTATCAATACTTCATTTTTATTTCCAAGTAATATTCTATCATACGGATATACCACATTTTGTTTATCTTCTCTTCAACTGATGGATATGGGGGTTTCCACTTTTTTGGCTAATATGAATAATGTTGCTATGAATATTCATGTGAAAGTTTTTGAATGAGCCTATGTTTTCATTTTTTCTTGGGTAAATCCCTAGGAGTGGAATTGCTAGGTCATTCGATATCTAATGTTAGCATTTTGAAGATCTGTCAAACTCTTTTCCAAAGTAGTTAGCTGCACCATTTTACATTGTCACCAGAAATATATGAGGATTCTGATTTTTCCACATCCTCACCAATATGTGTCATTAGCTGTCTTTTTGATTGTAACCTTCTAGAGGGTGAAATTATGATAAAAGGTAATCTCTAGATGTGGAAGTTATTATATATACTTCTTTGGTTCCAGTAAGAACTTAAATTCCATATTTGACTTCAATTATATTTTCTAAATAACAGGACAGCAGTCCTGATGTTCTCTTATATAGGCTCTGGAAGGGATAACTACTTAACCAAAAAAATTATGCTCAACCCCAAATTCTTATATACGGTGATAATCTTATGCCAGTCATAGGGTTCCTGGGTGATGAAATGATGATACAATAAGCCCTCAGTCTCTGATATACATACACATAAGATGTGCTCTTGGCTTTAACAACAGAACATATAACATACAGAGCATTCCCCATACACATATTGAATGACTATCTTGATATATGTCAATGATAAATACTTCTTAATTATCTGTACTATTTCTCACTGGCCAACCTAAAGTCAAACGTGTCTGGTGATAAATATTTAGTAAGGTAAATGCTTCATGTCAACACAATGTTACAAGTAGGAATATTTTACATATAATAACATGCTTAGAGAAATATTTCAGATGAATATATAATGTTCTATGAGTAGGATGAGGTGCTTAGGCATTGCAAAATCTATTGAATAAAACTACGCATATAACTTTCAGATACTATCAAGTTTAATGTTCCTTGGCTCGGCTCCTTCTTGGATAATAATATAACCTAGTATTTTAAAAATCAATAATCACTCTTCTACCCAAATGATTATGCTGGTTAGAGAATGAAGTGGCAATAAAGAAATTGGGGGGCTTTTAACTAGCAGAGGAGAGACTACTCCTTTAGGAGCTGTTGTTAAGCTAGTGAGCTAAGAAGACAAACCTAAGACTTAACAGATGATTTATAATAATTTTCAGATCATAAAATTGATTTCAATTATTTTTAAAAGCTCAGTTATGCTTTTAGAACTCAAGGATGTTCTTTCTGGTCCATTATAAATGTTCATGACCTGATCAACATCTTTCAGAAAACTTTTACCAATTTTTGAGCCCACATTTTAATTTCTGGGTTATTCTCTGAGTTTCACTCCTTCCCAGCACCCTCCCTTCTCCTCTTCTTGGAACCTACTTCCAGTCCTTTTCCAATCTACCCATGACTTTAACTACTGCTTTTTCTGTCATAAAGTTAGATAATATGTATAATCTAACTTATTAGTTAGATTATATGTATAGATGATAGTTACCTCTATCTGTATCAAAATAACATTTATTTAACCTACAAAAACAATTCTGTCTCTAATTTTATCTCCTACCATTGATACGATTCTCTACTTTTTAGAAATGTAAGCTATTATTATTATTAAAGGTTTCAGAAATAAAACCTCATTGTTATTATAATAAAATACATTAAGAGGAGAGAAAAGAAAGAGAAATTTGTATTTAGATTACTGTAATATGTATTCAATGGTTTTAGTCTTGATGTAATCCAAGTGGTTGAGACTAAGAAGTAAAAATGTAATAATAACAAAATTCCAAAAATAAGTAAAATAGACTTCTGAGAAATACAAATTTACTGTATTAAGCTTAATAAGAATTTACAGAAAATGAGTGACAACATGTCTCTGAATTCTGGCTAATTCCAGTTTATTTATGACTGTAGACTTTACGTATTTGTATTTAAAAAAATCAATGTAGCACATAAGAAGGTAACACTGGCAAAAACAAGCAAACAAACCAAAAAGCCCCCAAATGTGATGAGCAGGAAGTAGGAAATGCCACTTGAAATAAAAGAAATAAACAATAGTAACAGAAACCAGAAAACAAAAACAGATTTAATAATAAGGAACAAAATACATAATTCTATATGCAGAAATCCTTCCAGTGTATAAAAATTCATTGCTTATATTTTTATTTGAGACAATATCTTGATTAAACTCCTGACAGAAACATGATCTCTTCCTTTCAGCTTATCAAGTAAATACAAATGACTGAATAATGTTTCTTTTTCAACACCTGCTTCCTCAATGGGCAAAACAGCACTCTATAGATGTTGAGTTGGATGAATTCCCAAAGGAAGAAGTTAAATCTTTTTTCCATGTATTTTGAAGTTTTGTCTCTCTGGACAATTTATTGAAAATGCACAAATGAGACACTAAATGCTCTATGCCCACCTGTGAAAGAATTTTAGTGCAATTTTCCCTATCCTTTTCTATCCCTCTTTCATTTACCATTTATTTTATCTGTATCTGTTTTGCTTCTCTTTGTGTTGGGAAAAATCATAATGGTGAAACTGAACTATTATTAAGGCTTGTTTTAAATCAATGCCTGGGAAAAAAATTAGCCTCCTTTCTCACAAAGTGATAATGTCAGTAAATGAGATCTTCCAGTTATGGTGCAGGAAATTAAAGCAATGATGGCCGAAACTTTAAAAAAATCACAAGAGACTACATAGTATTGATTCTAAGAAAAGATAGATTCCTGCTATCCAGAAAATGACCTCTCTTTCAAAATAAATGACTAAAACATAAAGCAAACAAGTTGTCAGTTCAGTAATAGGAAAATTTGCAAATATCTAAAGAGAAAAAACAACAGGAAACAAAAATAAAAGCAAGTCAAGAACTGCAAGAGAGCAAAATTGAACTATATAAGGACAATATTTATAGTATAGGTCACAAATAACAATATCAGTCAATTTAATACATTAGAGAGAAAATGCATTAATTAAAATGTAAAATCCTATGATCTAAGGCCAGTAACTGCTAATGGGCTTCTTTTAGAGGGGATAAAAATATTCTAAAATTAGATAGTGGTGATGGATGCCTAAATTGAATGTACTAAAAACAACTGTATTGTATTCTTTAAAAGAGTGAATTTTATGGTATGCAAATTATATCAATAAAGGTGTTTTTTATTAAATTCTATGATCTAATCCCCCTCCCCTAAAATGTCTTTAGGAGCAAATACAGGCAATATTTTTACCTAATCCTAATCTGGTCCATGATTGCCACTGGGATACACAAAATGACCTCAGATTCGACCACAATTCACAAATGTTAGATTAAAAAATAATTACTATTAGTTACATTTAGACAAATTGTTTTATGTAGCTTGTCACTGTACTCAAGAAAAAAATTCAACAGAAGCGAGATGGTCTTCTTTTTTGTTTGTTTGTTTGCGGTACGCGGGCCTCTCACTGTTGTGGCCTCTCCCGTTGCGGAGCACAGGCTCCGGACGCGCAGGCTCAGCAGCCATGGCTCACGGGCCTAGCCGCTCCGCGGCATGTGGGATCTTCTTGGACCGGAGCACGAACCCGTGTCCCCTGCATCAGCAGGCAGACTCTTAACCACTGCGCCACCAGGGAAGCCCAAGATGGTCTTCTTTTAATCGTATTGTTGGTGCTTCTACACCAACGTATATTCTATTTTAACTATGCTCCCTATAACTCTGGAGTCCTCTTTTGGTTCCCTCCTTCTGAATCTTCTCTTCTGGGAAACGAGCTGCTTTATTGCCAGCATATTCAGGCTGCTGACTGCTGGTGAAAAGTCATGAAATTTGGCTTACTAACTTCTGTACAATTGATGTTGTCTAACCTCATCTGAGCCTACACTACTGCTTGGAAATCGTTTTATTAATATCTAATTGGCTCCTTAACACATTTTCCATAGTGCTCATTTCAGAGCTTTTCAAATCTGTCCTCTCAGTGTAACCTCACCTATTCACTCAAAAATCAGCATCTCCTATTTGATGGAAAAATTCCTCCACTTCCAAATTTATCTTTTCTGTTATTTCCTTCACACCTCAGAAGACAGGGGTCATCTGACTATTTCAAAAACATCCTAGTTTTAGTGGAAATAAGCCTGACTTATTTCATCACATTTCTGCCACTATCTACCTCCATCACCATGGACAAGGCAATTAATTTATCTGGTTCTTGATTTTTTTTCATCTATAAAAATAATGCCTTGGGGCTTCCCTGGTGGTGCCGTGGTTGACAGTCCGCCTGCCGATGCAGGGGACACGGGTTCGTGCCCCGGTCCGGGAAGATCCCACATGCCGCGGAGCGGCTGGGCCCGTGAGCCATGGCCGCTGAGCCTGCGCGTCCGGAGCCTCTGCTCCGCAATGGGAGAGGCCACAACAGTGAGAGGCCCGGGTACCGCAAAAAAAAAAAATAAATAAAATAATAATAATAATAATACCTTGGACTAGGTGAATTCTAAGGCCACTTTCAGTACTAAATCAACATTTTTCTCATCTTATGTCTAATCTTATGTCTTTCTATCCCCCTAGGACCTTTTCTTTTCATTCAGCCTATATATATATTTAATACAAATGAGGCATAGAGAGATTAGTAGGAGATTAGTAGAGTAGCTTCTGAGAAAATGCAAAGTTTCAATTTCAACTAGATTTTAAAAGAGGAAAAAAAGGAAAGAAAATGTAAACTCACACTTTATCTGTTCCATAACTCCTATAGTCTACTGCAGCTGACACAGCCACAATGAGCGCAGGCATCCCATAGCCGACCAGGTAAAAGTATTTCCTTCGTGAATGTTCACTCTCAAAAACCTCCACCAGCATGATATAGAGCTGCACTCCCTCCAGGAACATCCATGTGAAGGCAGCCAAGAAGAAGAAATGTAAGAGAGCAGCAAAAACGGCACAGGCAATCTAGGGAAAGGAACAAATGAGTCAGTCAAATAACTACCAAATGAAATACCAACTGCCATAAAATTAAAATAAATATTTATCAAGACTGCAATAATAAGATAGGTCTGCAAAAAAATAATTGAGACAAGATTCTTAAAATTCAGACATTAAAACCTAATTAAATATAACTTATCTGTGAAAACTCTATTTAACATTTTATTAATAATGGCTATGGATGACAGCAGAGCATTATAATAAGAAAAAAGTATAACATATAGGGAAAAGTTCTAATAAGATCCTATTGATAATTATTACTGAGATTAGTCTAAAGGTTTTAAAATAGATCTCATGAATTTTTTTCTTGGTCATAATCCTGTGTTTATTAACATATTAAGTTCTTCAATGTAAGTGAAAAAGAAACACTAAAATCAAGGAGAATAAAAGCTCTTAAAAAAATATAATAATTAAAGTGTTTTATAATGAGATTATTAATTCATTATTATTTATTGTTTATTTCTTCCTTGCCTTATTTCAGAAAGGATTTAAGATGACATTGGGAAGTTCGTACTGCATAGCTGTAAATGTAGATCTGGTTAAAATAAAGTGTTCCAGAAGTGCTTTCATTCTCTCATTTTTTTGTTATTTTACTAAATGTTGTGCTATACAAGCTTGGTCACAAAAGGCAGCTAGCCCTTTGTGACCCAAATATCCCTTTGGCATATTTTCTAAGGTACTATAAGTTTCAGCTGACCATATATTAATTATCTTATGTCAGTTCCTGAAATTCTCACTCCTTTGGAGGGGAGGCCTTCATTTTTTATAAGAAGTCTTAACTAAACTCTACAGTTCCTACTAGAAAAGGCAACAAATTTATAGAAATTAACTCATTAGTATGGATTAAATGGCGAGTATGATCCTTGAGAAACGAGACAAAGGGCAGGTCTATTTCCTTGGATTAGAGAGATGACGATGAAGGGGAGATGAGGCAATCAAGTGTCAAAGGGGCTAGAAAGAGAAAGTAGAGCCTGACTGCCACATAACAGGCTGGAAGAGAACACATATACAGCAATAAGAGTAAAGACAAGTTGGGCTGAGCTGCACTCAACCCAAATTTTTGATATCAATCATTGTCCTTTATGCTACATGTCAGAAGTTTTGTGCAGTATGCAACACTTGGAGAAGTTTATCATACCATATGTAACATCAAGAAGCAAAAATAAGAATAAGGTTTCTAAATGAAAAGAAATCACAGAGCATTTGAATTGCAGGTTAAAAAGAGAATGAAATGATTTCTTCTTGGGAAATAACATCGTTTTCCATTTCTTGCTTTGTAGAGTTAGAACTTCAACTATTAATTTTTGTTATCAGAAGGCTTTACGTTTTTGGAGAAAGAATGTGCACTTTGATTGCTTATTCATCTGTATGCATTTATGGGAAAAACTGTCACATTTGTATATGATAACCAGTTAAAAGTATAATCACTATAATTGTACCCTTCACAGCCATTAATCATGAATGTGTAATCACAAACATGAATCCAACTGCATTTTCATTGTAACATACTGTATACATATGGACACATACCAGAGAACAGCATTAAATGAATGAATTATTTATTATGCCTACAAGTCTTCTAAAAAATGAAAATTTTCATTTGCAGTTTTACTCATGAGAACCAACTTGCGTTATGTGCATAAATCTTAAGTTAGTATAAAGGACCTCACAAAAATTACAAATGTGCATAAAGTCTGTTTACTATATTGTCTGTTGATCATATTTTCTGTTTGGGTTTATCAAGAACAGTTGGCTAGTGCTATTCATTTTTTCCTATTTCTTTCCTTCCCTCCTTCCTTTCCTCCCTCACTCTCTCCCTCCCTCTCTCCCTATCTCTCTCCCTCCTTCCCTTCCTTTCTTGATATGGCTAAACGTGGTTAGTAGTAAAGTACGAAGTTAGCACTTAAAGATGTAAACAGAATTTAAGAAAATATAAAGTGTAAAACAAAATTTGAGAAGAGTATATAAATTATAAAAATGACATTGAGTTTGAACTATTTTCCAAAATAGGTCAATTGGAAAAACTCATGTTAGGAGACTTTCAAGATGGCGGAGGAGTAAGACGTGGAGATCACCTTCCTCCCCACAAATACAGCAGAAATAGATCTACATGTGGAACAACTCCTACAGAATGCCTACTGAATGCTGGCAGAAGACCTCAGACTTCCCACAAGGCAAGAAACTTCCCACATACCTGGGTAGGGTAAAAGAAAAAACAGAGACAAAAGAATAGGGATAGGACCTGCATCTCTGGGAGGGAGCTGTGAAGGAGGAAAAGTTTCCACACTCTAGGAAGCCCCTTAGCGGGCAGAGACTGCGGGTGGCGGAGGGGGGAAGCTTCGGAGCCGTGGAGAGCACAGCAACAGGGGTGTGGAGGGAAAAGCGGAGAGATTCCTGCACAGAGGATTGCTGCCAACCAGCACTCACCAGCCTGAGAGGCTTGTCTGCTCACCCGCTGCGGTGGGTGGGGCCTGGGAGCTGAGCCTTGGGCTTTGCAGGTCAGATCCCAGGGAGAGGACTGGGGTTGGCTGCATGAACAGGGCCTGAAGGGGGCTAGTGCACCACACCTAGGCTGGAGGGAGTCCAGGAAAAAGTTTGGAACTGCCTAAGAGGCAAGAGACCATTGTTACAGGGTGCTCAAGGAGAGGGGATTCAGAGCACCACCTAAACGAGCTCCAGAGACTGTCATGAGCTGCAGCTACCAGCACGGATCCCAGAGACGGGCATGAAACACTAAGGCTGCTCCTGCAGCCATCAAGAAGTCTGTGTGCAAGAACAGGTCACTATCCACACCTCCCCTCCCGGGAGCCACTGCCAGAGTCCCATGAAACAGGGAAAACTTCCCCAGGAGAACACATGGCATGCCTCAGGCTGTTGCAACATCATTCCAGGCTCTGTCACCTCAGGCTCGCCCCACATTCCGTACCTCTGCTCTGCCCAGCCTGAGTGAGCCAGAGCCCCCTAATCAGCTGCTCCTTTAACCCCGTCCTGTGGGTGCTAAGAACAGATGCCCTCAGGCAACTTATATGCAGAGGCGGGGCCAAATCCAAAGCTGAACCCCAGGAGCTGTGCGAACAAAGAAGAGAAAAGGAAATCTCTCCCAGCAGCCTCAGGAGAAGCAGATTAAATCTTCACAATCAACTTGATGTACCCTGCATCTCTGGAATACGTGAATAGACAACGAATCATCACAAAACTGAGGCAGTGGACTTTGGGAGCAACTGTAGACTTGGGGTTTGCTTTCTGCATCTAATTTGTTTCTGGTTTTATGTTTATCTTAGTTTAGTATTTAGAGTTTATTATCATTGGTAGATTTGTTTATTGATTTGGTTGCTTTCTTCCTTTTTTTAATATATAGATTTTTTTTTCCTTTTTCTCTTTTTGTGAGCGTGTATGTGTATGCTTTTTTGTGTGATATTGTCTGTACAGCTTTGCTTTTACCATTTGTCCTAGGGTTCCGTCTGTCCATTTTTTTGTTTATTGTTTGTTTTTCTTTTTCTTTTTTTTAAGTATAGTTTTTAGTGCTTGTTATCACAGGTGGATTTGTTTTTTGGTTTGGTTGCTCTCTTCCTTCTTTCTTTCTTTTTTTTATTACCTTTTAATTTTTAATAATTATTTTTATTTTAATAACGTTATTTTATTTTATTTATTTATTTTCCTCCCTTTTCTTTTGAGTCGTGTGGCTGACAGGGTCTTGGTGCTCTGGCCGGGTGTCAGACCTGTGCCTCTGAGGTGGGAGAGCTGACTTCAGCACATTGGTCCACCAGAGATTTCCCGGCTCCATGTAATATCAAAAGGCAAAAATCTCCCAGAGATCTCTATCTCAATGCTAACACCCAGATCCACTCAACAACCAGCAAGCTACAGTGCTGGACACTCTATGCCAAATAACTAGCAACACAACCCCACACATTAGCAGAGAGGCTGCCAAAAATCATAATAAGGTCACAGACACCCGAAAACACACCACCAGATGAGGCTCTGCCCATCAGAAAGACAAGATCCAGCCTCATCCACTAGAACACAGGCACTAGTCTCCTCCAACAGGAAGTCTACACAACCCACTGAACTAACCCAGACCACTGGGGGCAGACAACAAAAACAACAGGAACTACGAACCTGCAGTCTGCAAAAAGGAGACCCCAAACACATTAATTAAGCAAAATGAGAAGACAGAGAAATATGCATCAGATAAAGAGGCAAGGTAAAAACTCACCAGACCAAACAAATGAAGAGGAAATAGGCAGTCTACCTGAAAAAGAATTCAGAGTAATGCTAGTAAAAATGATCCGAAATCTTGGAAAAAGAATGGAGAAAATACAAGAAACGTTTAACAAGGAGCTGAAAGAACTAAAGGGCAAACAAACAATGATCAACAACACAATAAATGAAATTAAAAATTCTCTAGAAGGAATCAATAGCAGAATAACTGAGGCAGAAGAACTGATAAGCACCCTGGAAGATAAAATAGTGGAAATGACTACTGCAGAGCAGAATAAAGAGAAAAGGATGAACAGAATTAAGGACAGTCTTAGACAACTCTGGGACAACATTAAATGCACCAACATTCAAATTTTAGGGGTCCCAGAAGAAGAAGAGAAAAAGAAAGGGACTGAGAAAATATTTGAAGAGATTATAGTTGAAAACTTCCTTAATATGGGAAATGAAATAGTCAGTCAATGCCAGGAAGTGCAGAGAGTCCCATACATGATAAACCCAAAGAGAAACAAGCCAAGACCCATATTAATCAAACTATCAAAAATTAAATACAAAGAAAAAATATTAAAAGCAGCAAGGGAAAAACAACAAATAACATACAAGGGAATTCCCATAAGGTTAACAGCTGAAACTCTGCAATCCAGAAGGGAGTGGCAGGATATATTTAAAGTGATAAAAGGGAAAAACCTACAACCAAGATTATTCTACCCAGCAAGGATCTCATTCAGATTCAATGGAGAAATTAAAACCTTTACAGACAAGCAAAAGCTAAGAGAATTCAGCACCACTAAACCACCAACAAATGCTAAAGGAACTTCTCTAGGCGGGAAATGCAAGAGAAGGAAAAGACCTACAATAATAAACTCAAAATAATTAAGAAAATGGTAAAAGGACATACATATCAATAATTAACTTAAATGTAAATGGATTAAATGCTCCAACCAAAAGACACAGACTGGCTGAACGGATACAAAAGCAAGACCGATATATATGCTGTCTACAAGACACCCACTTTAGACCTAGGGACACTTAGCGACTGAAAGTGAGGGATGGAAAAACATATTCCACGCAAATGGAAATCAAAAGAAAGCTGGAATAGCAATTCTCATATCAGAAAAAATAGACTTTAAAACAAAGACTATTACAAGAGACAAAGAAGGATACTACATAATGATCAAAGGATCAATCCAAGAAGAAGATATAACAATTATAAATATTTTTGCACCCAACATAGGAGCACCTCAATAAATAAGGCAAATGCTAACAACCATAAAAGGGGAAATTGACAGTAACACAATCATAGTATGGGACTTTAACACCCCACTTTTACCTATGGACAGATCATCCAAAATGAAAATAAATAAGGAAACACAAGCTCTAAATGATATATTAAACAAGATGTACTTATTGATATTTATAGGACATTTCACACTAAAACAACAGAATACTTTCTTCTCAAATGCTCATGGGACATTCTCCAGGATAGATCATATCTTGGATCACAAAAAAGCCTTGGTAAATTTAAGAAAATTGAAATCGTATCAAGTATCTTTTCTGACCACAAAGCTATGAGACTATATATCAATTACAGGAAAAAAATCTATAAAAAATACAAACACATGGAGGCTAAACAATACACTACTTAATAACCAAGAGATCACTGAAGAAATCAAAGAGGAAATCAAAAAATACCTAGAAACAATGACAATGAAAACACAATGACCCAGAACCTATGGGATGCAGCAAAAGCAGTTCTAAGAAGGAAGTTTATAGCAATACAATCCTACCTCAAGAACCAGGAAACATCTCAAATAAACAAACTAAACTTACACCTAAAGCAATTAGAGAAAGAACAAAAAGACCCCAAAGTTAGCAGTAGGAAAGAAATCATAAAATCAGATCAGAAATAAGTGAATAAGAAATGAAGGGAACAGTAGCAAAGATCAATAAAACTAAAAGCTGGTTCTTTGAGAAGATAAACAAAATTGATAAACCATTAACCAGACTCATCAAGAAAAAAAGGGAGAAGACTCAAATCAATAGAATTAGAAATGAAAAAGGAGAAGTAGCAACTGACACTGCAGAAATACAAAAGATCATGAGAGATTACTACAAGCTACTCTATGCCAATAAAATGGACAACCTGGAAGAAATGGACAAATTCTGAGAAAAGCACAACCTTCTGAGACTGAACCAGGAAGAGAGAGATAGTATAAACAGACCAATCACAAGCACTGAAATTGAGACTGTGATTAAAAATCTTCCAACAAACAAAAGCCCAGGACCAGATGGCTTCACAGGCAAATTCTATCAAACATTTAGAGAAGAGCTAACACCTATCATTCTCAAACTCTTCCAAAATATAGCAGAGGGAGGAACACTCTCAAACACATTCTATGAGGCCACCGTCACCCTGATACCAAAACCAAACAAAGATGTCACAAACAAAGAAAACTACAGGCCAATATCACTGATGAACATGGATGCAAAAATCCTCAACAAAATACTAGCAAACAGAATCCAGCAGTATATTAAAGTGTTCTACACCATGATCAAGTGGGGTTTATACCAGGAACACAAGGATTCTTCAATATTAGCAAATCAATCAGTGTGATAAACCATATTAACAAATTGAAGGGAAAAACCATATGATCATCTCAATAGATGGAGAAAAAGCCTATGACAAAATTCAAAACCCATTTATGATAAAAACTCTCCAGAAAGTAGGCATAGAGGGAACCTACCACAACATAATTAAGGCCATATATGACAAACCCACAGCAAACTCTCCAGAAAGTAGGCATAGAGGGAACCTACCTCAACAAATTAAGGCCATATATGACAAACCCACAGCAAACATTGTTTTCAATGGTGAAAAATTGAAACCATTTCCACTAAGATCAGGAACAAGACAAGGTTGTCCACTCTCACCACTATTATTCAACATAGTTTTGGAAGTTTTAGCCGCAGCAATCAGAGATGAAAAAGAAATAAAAGGAATCCAAATCAGAAAAGAAGAAGTAAAGCTGTCACTGTTTGCAGATGACAAAATCCTATTCATAGAGAATCCTAAAGATGCTACCAGAAAACTACTAGAGCTAATCAATGAATTTGGTAAAGTAGCAGGTTACAAAATTAATGCACAGAAATCTCATGCACTCCTATACACTAATAATGAAAAATCTGAATGAGAAATTAAGGAAACACTCTAATTTACCATTGCAATAAAAAGAATAAAATACCTAGGAATGAACCTACCTAAGGAGACAAAAGACCTCTATGCAGAAAACTATGAGACACTGATGAAAGAAATTGAAGATGATACAAAGAGATGGAGAAATATACCATGTTCCTGGATTGGAAGAATCAACATTGTGAAAATGACTATACTATCCAAAGCAATCTACAGATTCAATGGAATCCCTATCAAACTACCAATGGCACTTTTCACAGAACTAGAACAAAAATTTCACAATTTGTATGGAAACACAAAAGACCCCGAATAGCCAAAGCAATCTTGAGAAAGAAAAACAGAGCTGGAGGAATCAGGCTCCTGGACTTCAGACTATACTATGAAGCTACAGTAATCAAGACTGTACAGTATGGGCACAAAAATAGACACATAGATCAATAGAACAGGATAGAAATCCCAGAGATAAACCCATGCACATATGGTCAGCTTATTTTTGATAAAGGAGGCAAGAATATACAATGGAGAAAAGACAGCCTCTTCAATAAGTGGTGCTGGGAAAACTGGACTGCTACATGTAAAAGAATGAAATTAGAACATTCTGTAACACCATACACAAAAATAAACTCAAAATGGATTAAAGACCTGAACGTAAGGTCAGACACTATAAAACTCTTAGAGGAAAACATAGGCAAATCACTCTATGACATAAATCACAGCAAGATCCTTTTTGACCAACCTCCTAGAGAAATGGAAATAAAAAACAAAAATAAATAAATGGGACCTAATGAAACTTAAAAGCTTTTGCACAGCAAAGGAAACCATAAGCAAGACGAAAAGACAAACTTTAGAATGGGAGAAAATATTTGCAAACGAAGCAACTGACAAAGGATTAATCTCCAATTATACAAGCAGCTCATGCATCTCAATATCAAAAAAACAAACAGGGCTTCCCTGGTGGTGCACTGGTTGGGAGTCCGCCTGCCAATGCAGGGGACACGGGTTCGTGCCCCGGTCCAGAAAGATCCCACATGCCGCAGAGCGGCTGGGCCCGTGAGCCATGGCCGCTGAGCCTGCACGCCCGGAGCCTGAGCTCCGCAACAGGAGAGGCCACATCAGTGAGAGGCCTGCGTACCACAAAAAAAAGAAAAAAACAAAACAAAACAAACAACCCAATCCAAAAATGGGCAAAAGACCTAAGTAGACGTATCTGCAAAGAAGATATACAGATTGCCAACAAACACATGAAAGGATGCTCACCATCACTAATCATTAGAGAAATGCAAATCAAAACTACAATGAGGTATCACCTCACAGCAGTCAGAATGGCCATCACCAAAACATCTGGAAATAATAAATGTTGGAGAGGGTGTGGAGGAAAGGGAACCCTCTTGCACTAATGGTGGGAATATAAATTGATACAGCCACTATGGAGAACAGTATGGAAGTTCCTTAAAAAAACTAAAAATAGAACTAGCATGTGACCCAGCAATCCCACTACTGGCATATACCCTGAGAAAACCATAATTCAAAAAGTGTCATGCTCATTGCAGCTCTATCTACAATAGACAGGACATGGAAACAATCTAAGTGTCCCTTGACAGATGAATGGATAAAGAAGATGTGGCACATATATACAATGGAATATTACTCAGCCATAAAAAGAAATGAAATTGAGTTATTTGTAATGAGGTGGATGGACCTAGAGTCTGTCATACAGAGTGAAGTAAGTCAGAAAGAAAAACAAATACCATATGTTAACACATGTATATGGAATCTTAAAAAAAAAAAAGCTTCTGAATAACTTAGGGGTAGGACAGGAATAAAGATGCAGACGTAGAGAATGGACTTGAGGACACAGGGAGGGGGAAGGATAATCTGGGACAAAGTGAGAAAGTGGCATGGACTTATATATACTACCAAATGTAAAATAGATAGCTAGTGGGAAGCAGCCGCATATCACAAGGAGATCAGCTCAGTGCTTTGTGACCACCTAGAGGGGTGGGATAGGAAGGGTGGGAGGGAGGGAGATGCAAGAGGGAGGAGGGAGGAGGTATGGGGATACATGTATATGTATAGCTGATTTACTTTGTTATAAAGCAGAAACTAACACACCATTGTAAAGTAATTATACTCCAATAAAGATGTTAAAAAAAAGGTTAAAAAAAAAACCCAACTAATGTTAGACATGCAGTTTTCAATATAATTTCCAGTGTTTTTATTTTTTAAAATATACATTATAAATTTCAAAGAATAACAATTACATGTTAGAAAAGATACTCCTCCATTCCCCAAATGATTTAAGTTTTCTCAATATTCAGCTTTGTGATTAAAAAAATTAAAGAAAAATACTAATGAAGAAACACAGTTGTTTAGAAAGGCAAGTTTTTGAACAGAATTTCTGAAGAAATGTACATTCATACATCCATATATTCACTGCTTCTTTATGGCAATGGATATGAAAAAGGGAATACCGAATAAGATCTCAAAATTAGTAACTATCTTAGACAACTGGAAGAGAGGATACTTTCAAACAAGAATATTTTGTGTATTGGAAAGGTGGAAGTGGAGAAATTCTTTTCTAATACCAAAATAAATTGCTTACTGGTTGATCTGTTCGGTTGATCCCAATCAAGAAGAGCAGTTCTGCTACAAAAAGGCTAATGCAGAGGTTCTTATGGATGGTGTTACGGTCACTCTGGAGCCCACGGAAAAAGCAAAATGTGAAGATGCAAATCAGGAGACAAACAAGGGACAGCAAAATTCCAACCCATGTGATCACATCCAGAAGAAGGTCATGGACCGCATCACTGTGCTGGAAACACAATAGAAAAGGCATAAGTTGCAATTATGCATAACCAATTACAAAGTTTATAAGGGCCTGGTTCTATGAAGCATGATTTTAATAATGTACTAAATATCCTCCACACATGCAATGAATAAGATAACTTAATTATTTGGGTTTTCTAATCCACAGGTAAAGCATTTTATCTTTTCTGTGAGGTGTAAATCAGTTTGTCAATAGTGTTTGCACCTTTCTTAGCTATGTACATTTTCAGTTGTACATTTTCAACTATGTACATTTTCAGTTGAAGCATATCAACTTAATTCTGGCCAAAGATTTCAAGGTAAAGCTTTTCGTTTTTCTACCCCACATCACATTTTTAGGTTAATATTTTTACAACTCTTGCTAGGGAATACTCTATATAAAAATTAAGTTATACACTTAGGAAAGTGGTATCACAACTGAAATTTATTTGAATCTCTGAAGAGTTTTTATTAAAAAAATACAATTCCTCTGTCCTATAAATCCTTTATCAGAATTTCGAAGGTTGAGTTCATAAAAGTTGTAATTTTATAAAGATCCCCAGTTAATTCTGACAGACAGCCACATATGTGTACCATTTATTTAGTGGAAAATCTAAAAGAATGAGGATAGTCACTGGATTTATATTCATATTGAATGGCTTAAGGAGATCAAGAAGTTTGATCACTGAAAGGTTTTGCATGAATAGAACCTGTTACACACAGATGAAAAATAAGTATTCAGAATTACTATACCCGATAGCAGCCCAAAAGAGATAGTAGAGCCATGAAAAAGAAATACGTTCATGAAAACTTCCGCATTGAAACTACATTATGTGTCTCTGTTACGGTCCTGTGAGTTCCATACCTGCCATGTTCCTTGGTTTGTCCACTATCTCATTTCTGTCTTTGTTCTAAGATTCAAAACTCCATTTCCACTCTATGATAGTTTGCCTCCGTCGAAACCACTTTTGTGAAGTTTAGAATGTATGGTAGCCCAAAACATCGGTATGCCAACATGTTGGAGCAGAATCGAGAAACTGTCTATGACTGTCAATTCCTCTTTTCTTCCTAGGTTTCTTGAAAATTCTTAAAGACCTAACTTCCAACAGTAGGGGAATACATAAATAATGGTTGATATTTATGGAATGATATTCAAAAAAGGAGTAGAAAATCAGTGTTCTAGATTTATAGTCACAAACATAGATACTTCTCAAAAATCTAATATTACGTTTAAAAAAATGCAAGTGGCAAAAGTATCTATACAGTATGATATCATTTATGTAAAAATTTAAATGACACAAATCAATGACATTGATTTTTATGGATATATGCATAAGTAGTGAAAGCATAACATGTGCATGGGAAATTTTTTAGTTGAAAACAAAGATATGTGTTTCTAATTGACATCTTTTTCAACTGTATAGATCATACACATTGATTTTTGTTTTAGGATGGAAGTTACTACATTTAGTTGTCTCCCACATTGTTAGCTCACCTTAAAAAATTCATAAATATCCAGGTTTTCTATTTTTATTTTTATTCAAACTTTGTACCTTTATGTTTTATATAAACTTCATACAAAGATTATTCTGAATGTGGAAATTCTCCTTACAAGTGAACCACCATGCTGTAACCTGAATCACAGCACTTCGCATATTGCTAGATACAACTTCACAGTTGTTATCTGATAAAGAACTCTGCTAGGACACTGCCAATGAAACAGTTTCAAACTATTCCTGCATAACTCTAGATGTATTTCTCGGAAGGAGCTCAAATCATGAAAGAAAACCACATGAAATTTTGCTTTAACTGCTTTGTTCTCCAGGGGACACTGCTAAAGTAGTGTTGGGTCTCTGATAGCTTAAATTACTTTTACTATTGGAAAGTGGAGAGTGGTTAGTGCTACCCGGTTCCCTGAACAGAGAGCTATTTGCTCTCTTCTTTGACTCAAAGGAAAGATGCTGTAATTGAGTATCAAGCACCAGCGTTCAGCACAGCAGTCTTCCATAATGGCAGGTATAATACATTCTCAAATATATCCTAAAGACCTAAAACACTAAAAAAGAAAGAAAAAAAAGAAACCAAATAACTCCAGCTTTTCCTGGGTAGTTGCATTATTAGAAATGTATTGACTTTACTCAGTGCCTTTGTAGGTCTTTCAAAAACCCCATGCAGAGTTATTAAGAGAAGAATACTAAATGTCAAAACATCAGTACAAAAAGTACATAACGCTCAAAGAAAGAACAAAAAAGTCTAGCAATTAATTAGCAATCATCTTTCGGGTATTACTGTCTAGTTCAGAAAACATAAACACGAACCACCTTATATGTATTATACTGTGATCAAATGTAACTCACCACTTGAATTTTATCAGTAAGATGAAAGAAAAAGAACAATGAACATTAAATGTGAACAAGACCTATGAGTTTAGCCTTCTTTATAGTAGTCTGTCATTACAGAACTTTCACTCCTGAAAAAACCAACCCCCCTTCAAGAGGACGGTCAATTGAATAAAACTCCTAGGTATACTTTTTTTTTTTTTGCGGTACGCGGGCCTCTCACTGTTGTGGCCTCTCCCGTTGCAGAGCACAGGCTCCAGACGTGCAGGCTTAGCAGCCATGGCTCACGGGCCCAGCCGCTCCACGACATGTGGGATCCTCCCAGACCAGGGCATGAACCTGCATCCCCTGCATCGGCAGGCGGACTCTCAACCACTGCGCCACCAGGGAAGCCCTCCTAGGTAGAGTTTTAACAATGTGATAATGGAGCAAGTATTCCTATTTCCAAGGTTCCATGTTTTGAGTACTCTATAACTCAATCACCCCTGACATGAACTATATACCATTATGTGACTTGAGATCTTATTAGTCTTATATCTTATTATTATATCCTAGCACTTAGTATTGGGCTTGACACATAAAAAATGATGAATAGGGCTTCCCTGGTGACGCAGTGGTTGAGAGTCTGCCTGCCGATGCAAGTGACACGGGTTCATGCCCCGGTCCGGGAAAATCCCACATGCCGCGGAGCGGCTGGCCCCGTGAGCCATGGCCGCTGAGCCTGCACGTCCGAAGCCTGTGCTCCGCAACGGGAGAGGCCACAACAGTCAGAGGCCCGCGTACTGCCCCCCCACCCCAAAAGATGAATAAATATTTGTTTTTGAATGGTTATAATAACACTATTCCACTTAAACCAAATGTCTAAGAGCTGAACCCTCTTACATCAGTATAGTTTTAGTATCCATTTAATCCCCACTGGATTTTAAGAAGTATCAATATCAAATATTACATGTTCAAAACTGAGCCCCTTCTTATCCTGTTTCTCCCTCCGCTCCCACCCGCCACTCCCAAATCTACCCTTCCTTCTGTTTTCCTCATTTCAGTAAACAGCAACTTCATTCTTTGAAGTGTTCTGGCCAAGAACTTAAGAGTCATATTGATTCCTCTTTTTCACACATTACTCTTAATCCATCAAGAAATCTTGTAGCTCCTGTCTTCTATCTGACAGCTGCTCCTCACCTCAATTGCACTAAATTGGTTAGAGCTACCTGATTTTTTTTTTTTTTTGCGGTATGCGGGCCTCTCACTGCTGTGGCCTCTCCCGTTGCGGAGCACAGGCTCCGGACACGCAGGCTCAGCGGCCATGGCTCACGGGCCCAGCCGCTCCGCGGCATGTGGGGTCCTCCCGGACCGGGGCATGAACCCGTGTCCCCTGCATCGGCAGGCGGACTCTCAACCACTGCGCCACCACGGAAGCCCCACCTGATTTTTTTTTAAACAGCCTCCTAAATGATCTCCCTACTTTGACCCTCATCCATCCCCCTTTCCTCTCTGTTCAACAACATGGAGAGATTCTCTTTAAATACAAGCCAGATAATAAGATTCATTGATGGAGGCATCCAATGTCTCCTACCTCAATAAAAGTAAAAACCAAAGTCTTTACAAAGGTCTACAATGTCCTATAAGATCTGCACTCTTGTGAAACATTTCCTATTCTCCCCTTCATTCAGTTCACTCTACCCCAGTTGGCCTCCTCTAGCCTTTGAATACATCCAGCACATTCCAGCCTCAGAGACTTTGTACTTGATGTTCCCTTGGTCTGGAATTCTCTTCCAATAAATAGTTGTGTGACTTACTTGCTAACTTCCTTCAGTTCTTCATTCAAATGTCACCTTCTCACAGAGTTTTTCTGAATCACCTCATCTAAAATTGCAAATATCATTTACCCACTCTGACTCTCTATTGCTTTTCCTGAATTTTTTTTCCTCTTAACATTTACCTAGACTATATATTTTATTAATATATCTTATTTATGTTTTCTACATAAACAAGAAATATTAATAAAATACATAGCCTAGAATCTATTGTATAGCACAAGGAACTCTACTCAATACTGTGTAACGGCCTATATGGGAAAAGAATCTAAAAAAGAGAGGATATATGTATATGTATAACTGATTCACTTTAATGTATCCCTGAAACTAACACAACATTGTAAATCAACTGTACTCCAATTAGAAAAAAAAAAAATTTCTTGTTCATCGTCTGTGGCCTTTACTAGAAAGTACACTGCAAGAGAATAAGTTGTTTAATCACCAATGTATCCCCAGGTCCTAGAAAGCTGCCTCCCATAGAGTGGATGCACAATTAATGTGTGAACTGAATAAATCAATCTCTCTTTAATTACCCCCCCTTCTGCAATGAATTTAGATTATAAACTAAAAGTTGTATCATGCTGCCCATTGCAACCTTTGGGGTTCTTTGGTTCATAAACTACCTGCTCTAAAATCTTGAGTAAAAGATAAAGAAAATTAAAGCTGGAGAATGAGAAGGTCATTACACCATAATATTTTAAAATGTGTGGAAGTAAGAGGACTGCAGAGTAAGTATGATTAGAGTCTGAAGATGTGGATTTAACCTTGTCGCTCCAATTTTGCAATTGGACAACTTTAACAACTACTTACCCTTTAAAGTATCAGACACTTCATACATATAGAGATAAAACAGATTCACTTTATCGTATACCTGAAACTAACATGATATTGTAAATCAGTTATACACCAATAAAAATTAGAAAAATAAAGAATCAAAAACTTCAAGGAAATTAATTTCTTAAAGAAGATGGGGAGCTGTGAGAGAAAATCTACAAGCAGAACGACAGAATGATTCATCAGAATATACTTTCAGGAAATTCATTGACTCTATCCACTCTAGAAAGAAATTTTTATGAAAACAATACTCATTTTTCAGGCTTTCTGTGAAGCTTACATTCACATATGAAATGCCAGATATTTTGTAAAAGCTACAGAAAGTTTCTGATTTTTCCTTTTATTTTCACCTCAATGAATCTGCTTTGTCTTATCACTGTGGGGTTACTGAGTAATTCAAATACCACAAAAGGGGTGAGTACCACAATGAAGGAAAAAAAGGTGGCTTAAACAATGATGTTTTGTGAAACTCACTCTGTCAGTATAAAACCCTCAAATATACCAATAGGTACATTTAATGAAACTAAGCCCAAATTCATGGAATAGGGAAATGTGACTTCCGCTTCATGATTTTAATATAACTCAACCTGTGTACACTAAGATCTTCATGTAAATCTTGATATTTCTAACTTTATTGTCCAAAAAGCATCTTGTCAGCAAACAAGATGGAGAAATAGATTTTGAAATGTTTTCCATTTTTACTGTCTAAGTATTTCCAGATATATTGTATATTTCCAGATACACAAACTATATGAATTAATTCTGAACCCCTCTGGATGTTTTTTTATAATTTTAGAAAGTTGCATTTTCCAGACATTGCTTGAACAATCACCCTATAATAATTATTAATTGTGGACAGTAATTTTCAAGAACCTGTTTTACTTTCTGCATTAAAATGTATTATTTTAACGTTGAGTCGGAGTAGTTAAGGCATAATAATATGATTTTTAAATTGCCTCAAACATATCTTGTTCTGAAATACTTGTAATATAGCTAAATGAGTTTTATTTTTTCCTCTTTGCAAATGTAGGAGCACTCACTTTGCTACCAATGTATCACATCAGCATAAGGCATTGCTTTGACTCAGGAATTTCACTGAAGCTAGTAGGGTTATAAAAGGCCTATTTTCTGATAAATAAGGCAAGAACTCTGTGAAATAAGTTCCTTGCATTGCTCTAACAGATCATCAAACACATAGGTCACCACACGAATGCTTGGGAAAATAAAGGGCTCAATGGTCTGAGGAAATTAGAATTTTTTTTTGCAGTAATAGGATGAAGGTCAAAGTTGAGTAACACAGTAAGAAGAATGATATGATTGCATTTCTTATGATTTTTATAGTAAGTTAGCCAAAATAACTCAGCAATAATTTCCAAATTTGTATCAAGTTGAAAAAAAAAATCAGTCATATATTTTCAAGCTGTAATTGCTGAGAGAGAACTGTATCTCAACAAATTTCTTGATTCTCAGACAAAATGGGTAACTTCGTTTAAGATTGTTTTCATTAAAACACATACACACACACACACACACACACACACACACAATTTTTGAAAGTACTTCTTAAAGGGTTAGGTGAAATGGAATGGGATAGAGGAGCTGAAGTATAAATGAAGGGAAACCATAGAAATGCCAGACTTGAATTACTCAGATATGTTTACTATTTTTATTTACTTGTAATTTTTTCTTTTTTTTTTTTTCGGTACGTGGGCCTCTCACTGTTGTGGCCTCTCCCGTTGTGGAGCACAGGCCCTGGACGCGCAGGTTCAGTGGCCATGGCTCACGGGCCCAGCCGCTCCGCGGCATGTGGGATCTTCCCGGACCGGGGCACAAACCTGCGTCCCCTGCATCGGCAGGCGGACTCTCAACCACTGTGCCACCAGGGAAGCCCCTACTATTAGTATTTAAATATCATTCTTCTCATAGAGCCATTTCCTTTGGCATGTAAGGAAAGATAAATTTACCACAATGAGAAAGAAAAGTTTTAAAATAGGGACAAATAGAATTAGACTTAACAGAGAAAGTAATTTTGCATAACTACATTATAAAAACCAAATAAATAGAAACTACACCAAGCCAAAAACATCTAATAAAATTTGGTAGATTCATCCTAACATTGGATGCCTACAGTGTGTCAGGTACTGAATAAAACAGAATGGAAATATAAATATATACACACGTACATACACACATATATCTCATTTTTACTTCATTATTCATATGG
Source organism: Orcinus orca (assembly GCF_937001465.1). Classification (NCBI taxonomy): domain Eukaryota; kingdom Metazoa; phylum Chordata; class Mammalia; order Artiodactyla; family Delphinidae; genus Orcinus; species Orcinus orca. Next base: position 73,878,669 of record NC_064562.1, read on the forward strand.
TTTTCTTAGCTATACCAAATTCAGGAAAAAGAAAAAGGGGATGATGGTTATTAGGCTTTCTTTTTTCCATTCTCATGAATAAGTTTATTGCATTTTAAACAGAGTAGGGGTCTTCCAAATAATAACCCTGGGGACAAATATCCCACAGGCCTCGAGTCAATAGCTTGAGCTAACATTAAATTTTACAAAATTAACAACTTAAAAGTTCCATGATTGGCTTTTTAAATCAGCAAGTAACCAACCGTAGAAGATCTTTAAACCATAATGCTTATGCTGTGAGGATACACAAAGGAAACTGGCAGTCCCCTGAATGGTCTATAACAAGGTAGGAAAAATGATTTAGTTCAGCCATATTTTTGTTCACATGCTTTTAAAATCTTACACACAAGTTGACCTTACTGTCTATCTTAGAAAGCTATAAAACTATTCTGGAAAATCTAGCCTAATTCCTCTAGAGTTCAATAGTTCTCTAGCTTTATTACTTTATTTACTAGACACAGTAGAATGAAATAGGCAGGGAAAAAGAAAAACAATCACAGAAGAGTCTGAATGTTAAAAAAAAAGGGTAAAATTTTACAACCCAGAGCAAATAGACTACAGTTAGTAAACATATCAACTAATTCTTACCAACAACAGTATAAGCAATTAAGGATAGTTTTAGAATATTAGGATGGAGAAAGTTTTCATGCTTGCTTCTTTTGCTTGGCTGGTTGATTATACTTTCTCAAGCATGGGTAAATTGGGTGAGTAGAGCCAACATACTAAACAAATTTGACAATTTCATTGTGATAAAAAGAAGCTGTCACTGTGAACAGTGATGCAAAGCACTGGCCTAAATGTCTTTCTTTCAGGTACAGGTAGATGATTATCAGTTATTAGAAACTCAATTAACTATTTGGGTCTTGATAGTTAACTACTCCCAGGATCAAGAGCTCAAAGGTTTTGAGGACAGTTAAGCATATAGTGAATTAAAAAATTATAGTTTCGGGCTTCCCTGGTGGCGCAGTGGTTGAGAGTCCGCCTGCCGATGCAGGGGACGCGGGTTCGTGCCCCGGTCCGCGAAGATCCCACATGCTGCGGAGCGGCTGGGCCCGTGAGCCATGGCCGCTGAGCCTGCGCGTCCGGAGCCTGTGCTCCACAACGGGAGAGGCCACAGCAGTGAGAGGCCCAAGCAAAAAAAAATTATATTTTCAGAAAACTTTATAATTCTCAACATGATTTTAATAGATTTTGTTATTCAATCCCCCAAAATAATCCTGAGATAATGTTAGAAATAATTTTATTACTCTCCATTAACTGATTAATAATGGGAACAGTGAGTCCAAATGATTTGCTAAAGATACAGGCAATTACCTAAAGAACTGGAATCAGGACCCTAAGCCTCCTAACTGTTCTTATTCCAACTTCCCTGCAAATTATAAAATGGGAAAATAAATTATGATGACAATTCCTATTCTGGTTCTGTGGATCAAATGAGATAATGTATGTAGACACTAAAGAAATGATGTTAATTCCTCTATCATTGAACATGCTGGGCCTTTCTGAGAGTTAAGTCCTCACCAGATCTCTACTTTTTGCAATCTCCATAAACTTTATTACTTATATTTCTCACTAGAATTGCAGATGCATCTCCAGCTGCTATTTTTAGCCATGCTTATTTACTGAAGATGATAAAGAACCTGAAAATTGTAAGGGTAAGGATCTAGTGTGTATATGAGAAGATTGCAGGTCTCTTTCTGCTTAAAAATTCTACTACAACTCAGAAATAAAAACAATCAGAAGAAGTGTGTAATTAATACTCTCTTGAATATAAATTTTACTGAAAATATACACTTCAAAACCACAAAAATGCAGCCTTACTTCATGTTACTTCAAGCCTGTTGCTCTCATTTTGCTTAAAGTTATGTCATTTCATCTAGAGCATCTTCTCTGACCCCTCAAGGTCAAGTTAAGGCTTTTCCCCATGTGTTTCTACAGCACTCTCTACCACAACAATAAGACATTTCTTATAAGATACAGATTATGCTGATTACTTATCTGTATTACTAATTAGATCATAAACTTTGCCTGTCACAAAGACAGTATTTAACTATTTGAGGAACAAGTAAAGGGTAGACTTAACAGATTACAATGAAAGAAACTGAGATTAATAAAACAAACTTTCCAGATATGTTTCCACATGTTCCTCTTAATTACAAAAACTTCAATGTTCCTGTACAATGTAACTTTAACAAAATGATCAAACTTAGTAACTCCAATAAGGGGCTTCCTGATACAATGGGAAGGATACTGCATCCCCTACAGGTTATTTTTGCCAAAAATGTTTAACCTGGATCTAATTATGAGAAAACAATCAGAAAGATTGAGATTGTGAAACATTCTACAGGACAAATGGCCTGGACTCTGGACTCTGCAAAGTGTCATTTTCATGAAAGACAAAAACAGGCAGGGATACTTCTAAAGAAGAGCAAAGAAATGTCACAACTAAAGGTACTGTGATCTTTGATCAGGCCCTAAGTGGAAATACAATGGCTGTAAAGGACATTATCAGGATAATTAGAAAAATCTGTGTATGAATTATACAGTAGATGATAATACTTAGTCAAAGTTAAATTTCTTCTGTGTTTTAATGGTAGAGCATGTTCTTGGAACCTATTTGCTGGAAGATTTAGGAATTAAATATTATAAAATCAGCAATTTACTTCCAAAGAGTCAAATAATACAGCAAAATATATATGCATGTACATACACATAAGAGTGACAGTCAAATGTGTCAAAATTTAAATATGAATTCAGAAAAAGGGGTATATGAGTGTTTATTGTAATACTCTTTCAACTTTTCTATAAAAGTTCTATAAAAAGAGTGGAGAAAATAAGTAATAAAATAATTTTTCTTTCCACTCCAGCTACACTGTTCTTGCAGTTCATCAGAATCACAGAATCACCCCTGCTTCAGGTTCTTGTTCTTGTTTCATCTGCCTGGAAGAGTCTTTCCTCAGATGATCTGCAAGACTGATTCTCAGTTCTTTCAGGTCTCTGCTCCTAACACTGAGCTTGGGTCCAGTGGAGGAGGCAGAAAATAAAACAGCAAATAAATAATTTCAGATTTTAATAAATCTAGGAAGGAAACATACCATTATAAAACTGTTTGATGAGAAGGTCCAAGAATAGTTCTTGGTTCTAAGAGGTTGTCAATTTTTTTGATAAAGTTAATATTTAAGATAATATAATAAAATCTTACATTTTTGATCATTTTTGAAACCATTTTGTTTTCATGGAATTTTACATATTTGGAGGGTATTCAACTTGTGAGTTATCTAGGTTTTTTTTTCCTCTAAATAAATACATTGTTTAAAGTACTATGTAATATTTATGATTTTTAATCTCTACCTTCACCTCAATCCCACTGCACTATAGATGGCAAAATACAAAAAAATACATAAAAATTTGGGAATGGAAGTGTACAACCTTTAGCATCATACATTAAACATTTTATTTTTCACTAATAAAATCATTTTTTAAACTCTTAAATTAACTTTTTTTTGAACTTTAAAAAAGTAAAAATACTTTTTTGAAAAGCAAGTACTTTTCTTCATATGCAACTGCAGAACCTTACAGTGTATTTTCTTCTAACCTAGAAAAAGTGTAGTTATAAAATATTTGACACACAGAATCCATGGTATGAAGTTAAAAATTTCCAAATTGTCATTGTTTTAAATCAATACTAAATTTAAAAAGAAACACAATGATTTTAAATAGCAAAATAATGCCTATACTTGGACTGGGGTAAAGTTGGGGTAGGGGCAATAGGATATACTAAGCTCAAAAGAAAAGAGAGGGAGAAAGAGAGAGATGCAAGCATCTAACTAAGGAAAGTGAAGCCTTTTAAAGATAATAAAAATCAATGTCAAGTTGAACTGACAGAAATGAGTAGTGAGACTTTTTTTTTATTATCCCCAAAGAATTATAATTTGGGTAGAGGAAAAAGCTATAGGTGATATAAATTGTCAGACCATTTTCTAAAGCATTTGTTACTGTGCTCTACAAAACCATAGTAGAAATGTTAATTAGTCAATTAGTTTGAAACTTATGATCCTGCAAACTAAAATACCCCTCCCACAAAGAGTGTTCACAAAGAGAATCACTGGTATGAGAAGAGACAGACATTTGAATTTAATGTATTCAACACTCTACTGAACAACAGACAAATAAACATGCAGGTGATTCCAATAATGGAAAATTTTTTAAAATGCCATGCATACTACCACAGTTTGATATAAAATTATATAACTTTCCATAATTATTACTTTTGTATCTAAAAGAGAAGACAACCAAATGTTTCCTTAGACAAGAGAAGTAGAGAAAACTCGAAAGTAGTTAGTCAGCTGTGTTCCTGAAACTGAGCAGGACCCTGTGGGGCTCCTAGGCACAAAATTCTTTCTGTGCCCCCCATTTCTTGTTTGTAGGAAATAGGCTTCATTCAACCTTCATGACATTCCCCTGAGTTCCAAAGGGCAGGTTCAAACAGTTGCTAATCAGGGAAGGGAGGGGATGCAGAGACAAGGGAGAAGCAGTCAAGAAACAATAGGGGCGCCTTGGGGCAGGATCCTGGTTCCTCCTCAAGAGACACATATAACAATATCTTTGAGCTCTTCTGTAGAACCAACCCCCACCCCCCCTGCCAAATGGAGGATGTTAACTACTTGATGAAGCATTCTTCATTGCAGAGAGAAGGTCATAGTTCGATAACCTGCAGAACCACAGAAGCCTATCACAAGACCACCGGATGCCAAATGATTTCTGGATTGAAGGAATGCAGGCCCTGCACGCACACTGATCCTTATCAGCAACACTGCCCCTTGAACCATTACTATAAGACTCCTTACAACCCCACCCCCAGGTGGGGACACACACTTATGAGGGCATTAGTCCACTGTGGGCCCCTATCCCTGGCAAAAGAATAAAGCTATTCCTTTCTACTTCACCCAAAACTTAGTCTCCGAAGTTCAACTTGGTGCCGGTGCACTGAGGCCGGGTTTTGGCAACACTGCCACCTTGGGGCATTCCTTTCCTTCTTTTATCTGCTCAAATTGACCTATGAAATTGACCTCAGATTGACCTCAGAGCTATGAAACCTCTCTGAGCACCCCATTCAAAAACCAGCCTGAATACTTCTCTCCATTGATAAAGTATAAATTGACTGAGGCCAGGGACGTGTTTTGCCTTATTTCCCACAGTATTTTGTGGGAGTGGGATAATCTGAAATTTTAAAAGGGTGGACAGGGAAAGCCTCTTTGAGAAGGTTACACTGGAACAAAGACTTGAAGGAGATGAGAAAGCTGACCTTGTGGCTATCTGAGGGGGTGAAGGGTAGGAGAAGGGAAACTTTAAGTCTAACCTGAGCAAGCCTGATGCGTTTGTGGAAAGGCAAGGAAGCCAAGTGAGCAAGGGGAAGAGTAGTAGGAGAGTAGGTCAAGAGTTGCTAAAGGGGTCAGGATTTGGGACTTTGCTTTTATTGAAATAAGAAGTTATTCAGGTTGGATCAAAGGTGTGAAGTACTTGATCTGCATTTTAAAGGGATTACATTATGGCTTTTTGAGAATAAATCAGAAGAGAGACTCACATTTTAAGAGTATCCCTCTGGCAATTACGCTGAGAATAAATTTAAGAAGGACAAGAAATAAAGCAAGGAGACCAATTAAAGGGCTGTAACAAAACAGCAGAGGAGGGCTTGCCTGGTGGCACAGTGGTTGAGAGTCCGCCTGCTGATGCAGGGGACACGGGTTCGTGCCCCGGTCCGGGAAGATCCCACATGCCACGGAGCGGTTGGGCCCGAGAGCCATGGCTGCTGAGCCTGCGTGTCCGGAGCCTGTGCTCCGCAACAGGAGAGGCCACAACAGTGAGAGGCCCGCATACCGCAAAAAAAAAAAAAGAAAAAAAAAAAAAACAGCAGAGGAGAGAGGATAAGGGCTGGAATCCAGGTGGTAGCAATGAAGATGCTAAATCTGGCAGGATATGCTCATGAGATTGGGTGTGCAGTGTGAGTGAAAAGAAACAAATCAAAGATGGTGTATGGTTTAGGGCTGGAGCACCTGGAAGAACAGAGTAACCATTTACTAAGAAGGAAAGGACAGATGGGAAAACACCAAAAGTGTAGTTCTAGGATTGTGACCCTTATTAGAAATCTAGGTGGATATATCAAGTTAACTGTTGAATCTAGGAGTCTGGAGTTAAGAAATGGAGATGGAAGTCTGGAAATTATGAGATGATGTTTACAGCCATATGGACATATGAGATCAACTACAGAGAAAGAATGGATAGTGCCTAGACTACATCTAGGATTACGCTCCGGGTCAGAGCAACAAGAGGCTGTGGAGATGAGGAACGAGTAAAGGAAGCTAAAAAGGACCAGCTGCTGAGGAAGGAAAGAAGCAAGAGAGGATGGTGTACCCAAAGCAAAGTGAAGAAAATCTTCCAAGAATGTGCTTGATACAAATTCTCCACAGGTTACCTTACTAAATTCATCCTACTCATCCTTCAGAGAAGGTCACTTTTTTGATAAGCCCTCTCTGACCAGTCCTGCCTTAGATAGACGATCCCCCTCTGTGTCCCTAAATCACAGCGTGGGCCTCAATTATAAGATTTATCACATTTATGACAGCAGCTCCACTTCTCTGCCCTTTCTTTCCCCTCAGAAATGCAAGTTCCATGAGGGCCAGAAGCTTCACCAGAATGCTGGAATCTAGTGATATCTCTGGCAAATCAGGAGGAAGTTACATTTATTGACAGCCTATGGTGTAGCAGGCAACATGTCAATACCTTTACTCAGGTGTTTGAAAATTGTTAGTAAAAAAAAATGAAGGAAGTACTGAATGAATAGCAGAGGTAACAGATGATGATAGAAAAGGCAACTCAGTACACAGGTAGAACCCTGGAGTGAAGACCCACGCATTAGGGCACCACAGCTTAATAGCAATAGCAACAAGACTACTCAGCTAATCCTTCTTGCTCTCATCAAGCAAAATTTTTGAATATAATTTTGTTTCCTTTATAGATTTTCCTGTGGAGTTAGGAAGTGATAACTAGCAAGCACAAATATCTGTTCTAACTGGCTGTTGCATATCTCACTGTGCATGAATAAATTAGCATACATTTTTAGACATTAGTCTAATGTAAATTTGGTTGGTTTGTTTCCTTTTGGACTTCCAGGGATGATCATTCTGCTTGTTTTTCGTTTTTCAAGTGCCAAAATCATGTTGTGTGATCAAGATGGGAATGACCCAGGCAATTGCAAGAGATTGTGATACAAGAAACCCAGGGCATGCTTACTGAATGACTGACTGTCAAAGGAAAATATTGATTTCCATCTATTTTTATCTCTTGTTGACACACAGTAATGGTCACAGTCAAGATTCTTGCATGGACTGGGTAGAGATTGTTATGCAATGAACTGAGCAAAAAATTATTTTTTGTGGTTGCTTGAAATATGATCCATTTTTCTGTTTGAATTTATTCCCTAAACTGAAAAGATAGAATCCTAGAGCCATACGAATACATTCCAGGTTTAAACCTAACATTTGTTAGTGTAGCCAATCTTACTAAGCTTGATCAATGCGTGAAGCTCTGAAAAATTACGGTTTGTAGTCCTTTAAAGATCAAACTTGACTGTGTTGACACAGCTAAGGTAATTTATTCCTAAGGTCCTGAGTGGGCTTGGATTTGGTCTCCCTCTAAGATACCTGCATCATCTCTAAGTTCAACAGAGTCAAAGAAAATTTTGGATGAAATTATTGGATAAATGGTATCAGGTGGATAAAACCTTTGCCATGGTTTTCATGTTTTAAAATGTATTGGACAGTGATACTTTCTCAATTTTTATTGACATCAGGAAGATGAGAATTCACAAGTATATAATTTCTTGTTACTAACCCATCTATCAATTTCTATAACCAAGCTAATAATCCCTTTGTATTTTTATGTCCTAAGTATATCCAGAATCTAAATCCTCTTCCTGCCTTCCAAGACAACCAGTCACCTGGCAAGAGACTGATGCAGCCAAGTTAGCCACGTTTCTGATTTTGGAAACAAACTATCACCTAGATTTTTCTTTAGAATAGTGTCTTCTTGAATGGACAGAACGATTACATTATGTTAGAATTTGCCAGGCTCTATGTATTACAATGCTTTGTGTACTGTGTTTAACAGCTATTTTCCCAAGACTCATTTTGAGAGTATTTAATCCCACGCACGGCTCCTTAGTCTTCAGCCTACCAGATCCCAGCTTTCTAACCCTATCACACTGGCCTTTGGTGCTGGGGTCCTACCTTGCCCTGTTCATGAGGATATGGTTTGATATTTACTCACACAAAATAAAAGCAGGGAAGAACATGGGAAGTTTTCTTAGCAAAATTTTATTTTATAAGCAAATTTCAATTTTATGAACTATATTGATAATAGAAAAAAAGGGTTCTTTGACTCATCAATAGGATATGGGTTGAACAACAGAGAGTTCTTGAATAGAATTACCGTGAAAGTAGAAACACACTCAAGTTGGACATGGAGTTAGGACTTTTTACAGTTAATGTCTTAACTGTATGCTAAGCCATTTTTATTTTATGGTATGTATCTTACCTTAACTTCCACATGTGCCATCAGTACTGCAAAATTGGTTAGGTGGTTACAAGAGCATGTAGTATGTGTCTTATTTGTTGTCAGGAGCCGACAGCCTTGGGTTGACCAATAACCTGTCATTGTGCGCTTGGAATAGCTCCAAAATGAACAGTTAGGATTGAAGTTTTCCTCAGACTGCTACAGGAAAAAAACATCAACAAAGCCAATAACTACTTTTTGATCATGTAAGTTAGGTAGGCATTTTCTTTACATCTAACACAACTTCACACTATGTTTCAATTTTTGTGGAGAGGTCTACCAGAGTTTTCATATTAAGTGGGGCTTATCAATTCTAAGCAAATTTGAATATATGTTATTTATTCCCCCTGATTAGAGGTGAATTCATTTCTCAAAAGTAATATTGAAGGAATACTAGTATCATTGTCTCCGAATCACATCAATTAATTTATACTGCAAAGCAAAGAATTGCTCTATACAATGAACTTCTGATAGCATGGTTTTAAAAAAATCTTTGTTCAATTTACAATACAATCCTTGCATATACATAAAAATATATCTACACACAAAGACATAACTACTTGTAACATCAGTTGAGCTATGCTGAGTTCCACTGAACATATTGCTAGCTCTTTTTAATTATAGAGAAGCATTTATAAATCCATCTATGAATGTTGTTACCTTAAATATACACATATACAAGAATTATTCTCCTCCCTCATTTTGGAAAAAAAATCACTAATCAGTTTATAGACAATGAATTGCTATATGTCAAAAAATAGGGAAAAAGAAAAAGGAAATTAAGACACTTCATGCTCTTGTTATAACAAATATAGATAATGTGGACAAAAAACTTCACATGCCATTTTTTTTACCTTGATGTGTTTAACAGTGAACACCACAGGATCAGCCAAATAAACCTTATTACTGAATTCTTTGTTTATTGCTGCTGTAATAACTGGGGAATTGACGATAACAGAATGATTGGTGGACATAGCCTCTGTTCCCAACTTCATGCTGGCATTCTCCGTGGACAAATAAGGACCCAAGTTGTTATACAGGACAAAGGCCACTCTGATCTCTCCTAAAATAAGTACATATAAATTGGGAAGAAACTGATTAGCTTGTACATCCCACTTAAATTAGAGAGTTCTAATTAGATTGTAATCAAATCTGTATAATATATATATATTCACAACAAAATTCAAATATTCATTTCAACCAAAGTGCCAAGTCATTAATGAGGAAAGCCAAATGATACTGAAACAACTACGTATCAGTATTTTAAAAAAATATGAACCTCAATCCCTAACTTATTCCATACTCAGAACTTAATTCAAGATGGATCACAGTCCTAAATATAGAAATCAGAACCACAGAGCCTCTGGAACAAAATATAGGATACCTTTGTGATCTTGGGAAGGCAAAGATGCCTTGGATAGGACTCAAGAAACACTAACCGTAAAATAAAAAATGGTGAACTAAACTTTATCAAAATTGAAACTTTGTGCCTATAAAAATACAGCATTAAGAAAATGAATAGGCAAGCCACAAACTAGGAAATATATATACACATATGACTCAAATATATAAAGCATTTCTGCTACTCAACAGTAAAATTATAAATAACATACTAAAATGGAAAAAGACATAAAAACACCCTTTAAAAATAGATATATAAAAAGCTAAATGGGACTTCCCTGGTGGCACATTGGTTAAGAATCTGCCTGCCAATGCAGGGGACATGGGTTCGAGCCCTGGTCTGGGAAGATCCCACATGCTGTGGAGCAACTAAGCCTGTGCGCCACAACTACTGAGCCCGTGTGCCACAACTACTGAAGCCTGCACGCCTAGAGCCCATGCTCTGCAACAAGAGAAGCCACTGCAATGAGAAGTCCGCATGCTGCAATGAAGAGTAGTCCCTGCTAGCCACAACTAGAGAAAGCCCATGTGCAGCAACAAAGACCCCACACAGCCAAAAATAAGGATATAAATAAATAAATTTTTTAAAAAGCTAACAGACACATAAAAATTAACATCATTAGTAATTAGGGACATAAAAATTAAAATCATATTGAGATACCATTTTATACCCACTAGGATCTCTGAAATCCACACTATAAAATACTAGCCACACTAATGTTAGTAAAAATGTGGAACAAATGAAATTCTGCATACTACTGGTGAGAGTGTAATATGGTTCAACTACTTGGAAAAATGTTTGGCAATTTCTTACAAAGTTAAACATATATCTACCCTTCCTAGATACATGAAAATATATATCCACAAAGAAAAAATGTTGTATAAGAATGTTTATAACATCCTTATCCAAAACAGCTCCAAACTAGAAACAACTCAAAAATCTATCAATAGGAGAGTAAATAAATTATGGCTTATTAAAATAATAGAGTTACTATACATCAATAAAGAACAAACTAATGATAGATGGACCATCATGACTGAATCACAAAAATATTATACTGAGATAAAGAATACAGACAGAAAGAGTACATACTGTATGATTCCAGTTACATGAAGTCTAAGAACAGGTAAAATTTGTCTTTAGAAATAGTAATGAGAAGAAAGTAGTTCATCAGGTGGGGAGATGGGGTGAGAAGAGTGAAAAGAGATATCAGGACATTTTCTGGGTAATACATGAGATTTTCATCTTAGTTTATGTGGTGTCACAGAAGAATGTACAACTGTCACATTCATCAAGCTAAACACAAGATATGTGCCTTTTATTTTATGCAAATTACAACCAAAACAAAACAAAGATTCAAAATCTTTACCTGTGGTTGCCAAGGGGGAGATGGTGTGAGGGAGGGATGGATTGGGAGTTTGGGATTAGCAGATGCAAACTATTATATATAGAATGGGTAAACAAGGTCCTACTGTAGAGCCCAGGGAACTATATTCAATATCCTGTGATAAACCATAATGGAAAAGAATATAAAAAGAATGTATATTATGTATAACTGAATCACTTTGCTGTACAGCAGAAATTAACACAGTATTGTAAATCAACTATACTTCAATAAAATAAATTAAAAAAAATCTTTGTCTTAAACTTCAATTATCATGCTCTTTTAAGATCACTATCTCCATACCTCCTTCTACCTTATTTTTTTTCCCTTATGGTGATCTTTTACAAGTAATCCTCTGTAAAGTTAACCTTCTTTTAGGATGTTTTTAAAATTTTGTGTCATTTCCTTTCTTAAAATAAGTCAAGCCCTATGTTTTACTTCCAGTATAAATTCATTTTGGTGGATCCCCAAGAGACAGGAACTGCACTGACCACTGTGGTAACTAAGACGAGGAAGCCCCAGTCCTTATCCCTGAATCTTAGAGTCAAGTGGGTATAAAGACAATAAATTTTTTTTTCTCCATTTTTTTGAGGAGGAAGGGAGCTGTCTTGCTCTTGCTCTCATGGAGACCATCTCCTAGAGAAAGAGTCAGACAATAAGCAGGCAACTTAAAAATAATAATAATAAATAATAATATAATTTCATATAATGGTAAGTAAAAATGCTATGAAGAAGCGCTGGCAGAAAATGGCTAATGGGAAAATAGTGATTGGGAAAGAGTAGTCCACCTTCGAGAACATAGGAAAAGCTTTCCTGAAGGGTTAAGATTTATAATGAGCAGTGAATGACAGAGAAGTTTCTATAAAAAGAAATATAAAAGATGCATTCCAGAAGCAAGAAAATGCAAACATCTGATGAAGGAACACTCTTGGTGTGTTTGAGGAATAGAATCAAGACTGAATTAGGGAACCCTGTGCACTGTAGATAAAAATATAATTGATATAGCCACTATGGAAAATAGTATGGAGAGTCCTCAAAAAATTAAAAATAGAACTGCCATATGATCAGCAATTCTACTACTGCGTATTTATCTGAAGCAAACAGAAACACTGACTTGAAAAAACCTATGCACCCTCATTTTCATTGCAGAATTATTTATAATAGCCAAGACATGTAAACAACCTAAATGTCTACTGATGGATGAATGGATAAAGAAAATGTTATATATATAATTATACATAGAGATATAAAATGGGGAATGGAATATTATTCAGCCATAAAAGGGAAATTTTGCCATTTGCTATAACCTGGATGGACCTTGAGGGCATTATGCTAAGTGAAATAAGTCAGATAAAGGTAAATATCTCACTTACATGTGGAATCTTACAAACAAACAAAAACATAAAGAAAACAGACTGCTAGTTGCTAGAGGTGAGGAGTGGGAGTAGGCAAAATGGGTGAAGAAGGTAAAATGTAAAAACTTCCATTTATAAAATAAACAAGTCATGGGGATGTAATGTGTGGCATGGTGACTACAGTTAATATTGGGTTGGTCAAAAAGTTCGTTTGGGGTTTTCTATAATATCTTACGGAAAAACTCGAACAAACTTTTTGGCCAACCCAATAATACTGTGTTGTCTATTATGAAAGTTGACATAAGAGTACATCTTAGGGCTTCTCTGGTGGCGCAGTGGTTGAGAGTCCGCCTGCCGATGCAGGGGACACGGGTTCGTGCCCCGGTCCGGGAAGATCCCACATGCTGCGGAGTGGCTGGCCCCGTGAGCCATGGCCGCTGAGCCTGCGCGTCCGGAGCCTGTGCTCCGCAGCGGGAGAGGCCACAACAGTGAGAGGCCCACGTATCGCAAAAAAAAAAAAAAAAAAAAAAAACAGACGTGAGGTGGAGCAGCTGAGGCAGGAAGGAAGCGGGCTGGGGAGCATGTGGTAGGCCTGTTAAGTCACTTGATTTCATTCTAAGCATAACTGGAGGTGAACTGGTCAGACTCATGTTTCAGGAAGAACACTTTGTCAACAGGACATACTGTTGTGGGGCAAGAGTCAAAGAAGGGAAACCAGTCAGGAAGCTAATGCAGGAATCTGATTTCGTGTTATAGAAAATCTTATTCCACACTCATGTGTATAAAATTGATGACTAATAAGGACCTGCTGTATAAAAAAATTAATTAAATAAAATTCAAAATTTTAAATAAATAAATAAATAAAAGAGTAAAAAAAAAAGGAAAATCTTACTGCTGCCTCAAAATTCACAGTTAATTTAGCAACATAGTACTATTTATAAATTCAGTCTTATAAGATTTCCAACACTTATAAAGAATTTTGTTCTGCTGGTAACAAACATAATTTGTTTTTCTTGATATTATTTAACAGTCTCTTCTTTTTTCAAAACTATTTACCTTGTAATATGAAAAATCAGCTTTCAGTTGGTTGCTACAACCTGAAGTCATCTTCCTATCACCTAGCAGGTTAAAGGATCTCACTTCCTTAGCAAAAAATATGTTTAAAAAATTTTAGGGACTTCTGTAAAGTGGCACGGTGGTTAAGAATCTGCCTGCCAATGCAGGGGACAAGGGTTCGAGCCCTGTTCTGGGAAGATCCCACATGCCGCAGAACAACTAAGCCCATGAGCCACAACTACTGAGCCCGCAAGCCACGACTACTGAAGCCTGCACGCCTAGAGCCTGTGCTCCGCAACAAGAGAAGCCACTGCAATGAGAAGGCCCGTGCACCGCAATGAAAAGTAGCCCCCCTTCACCGCAACTAGAAAAAGCCCACGTGCGGAAATGAAGTCCCAGTGCAGTCAAAATATAAATAAAGAAAATTAAAAAATAATTAATATTAGTGAGGCTTCAGACATACTTTCTCTGTGGGATTATTTATTTACTTAATTTTAATCATATTCAATGAATAAAACCTAGTACTAAATCAATCGATATCTACCAGTTCCATTCCCCAAAAGCATCTCCTTACATTTGTATTTTTTATATGCTTTGCAAAGGAAAATCATAGAAACACCCTCAAAAAGAAGTTAATAAAGAAAAAACACATATAATTTTAAAATTACAAGTAAAATTTCCATTTGAAATTTTAGAAACAAAATCTGTCAACTTGGTGAGAGTTACTCCTTTTAAGGAAAAAAGTCAGAACATCTGGATTTTGTTGTTTATTAATTTCCCTTACATTCAAGTTTCTGATATTTTTCTACAACTGAAAATTAACAACAATTTCAAAATCTAATTGAGAATTTTGTAGAGCAAATATCATTGCAATATTGTTGGTGCAGGAGCTAAGAAAGAGGAGGAAGAGGAGGTGAAGAAAGAGAACAGTGTAGTGAGAGGAGAGGAGAGCTTTTAGATAGCAGACCTAAAATTTGAAGCCAAGATGCAATGAATTAATGACAAGTTCAATTCCATCAAGCTTAATAAATAAATTCTAACCTACCATTTCGGCCATTTTGTTTTAGAGTATTTGCAGAGAGCTGGATAGTGCTTCCATGACCCATGTTTTCTGGAAACTTTAGGTCTTCTAAGTTTCCTTCAGTGCTCAGCCTTGCAACCTCCAATTCTATTAATGGCAAAGACATAATCAGTGGTCGTTGAGAAACATGACAAGTTTAAGATAATCTAATTATTGAAATATTTCTGAAATCAAAACACTGGAATTAATGTTCTGTCTGCCATACTTTATAGTACTTCAGTCTTCTATTTAGAAGTTTTTTTAGTGTTTTAATTTTTTTCAAAATAAAGCAAATAAAAGCTATTAAAATCAGGTAGATAAGAATACAAGGATAGCAATTATAAAGTCTAGACTTTAAAACTCAAGCTCAAATCCTTACAATTTGTCATTGACTATAAGTTGACTTTCAAAATGTTATCTTTATTTTATGAATTAAGTGAAAATCCTTTTATAATCTAGAGCTGTACTATTATGTCAATATTGACTTATCTTTAAATGTAATAAGTTTGAAATAGCTTTATCAAATGTTCTGAAATAAAACTGTCAGCTACATCCTTAGACACATTAAAAATAGATTTATACTCTTTATGAGCCAATAACACAATTATCAAAAATTGTTTTATCACCTTCATGTAAATGACTGGCTTCTTTATAGTTTATAATTCAGAGACATTCTTATTATAACTGAAGTGACCCATAAGGATAAAATTTTAAATACTACTGTACATACATAGATACACACATACATAAAAACTGAAAAAAAAAATACATGGACCTCATTGTAAGTGATCTCAGGCTAATATATTCAATATTGGAATGTCCTTAGGAGGATACATACATGATTATGAGGATACTTCTAAGCTAATGATAGGTGATACCCTCCTAATTATAGAAAAAGGATAACTTATCTCCACTGAAATAAAGTATCACTCATGATATCTGGTCCGCTATCGATGATACTTTTTTCTTTTCTCTCTTCTGCTGAACAAGATGATAGCTTTTTCTTGTCCCTCTCTGGCCCTTCTGTAGAACAAAGGCCACTTACGAATATTGTCTGTGTTCTCCCTGACGATGTCAGTCTTCAAAAGGTTATCAGCCAGCACAAAAGCACTTTCCTCCACAGTGTCAAGCAACATGGTGGCTGCACGTAGCTGATCACTTGTAGTCAGATCTCTCCAGGCATTCAAGGCTTGTGGCTGGAGGAGGTTGTTAACTGTCTCGACCATTGCCTACGAAAGGATGAACAGAATGACTGAGGTCTCTAGTGAACCCGCAGGGCTGTCAGAAATCCAGGCATACATGTTGCCCAGCAAGTAAGGATCAGTGGTGTGCATGAGTTCAGTATTGTCCCAGCCTCCCCTGTGACATGCTGCAGTGGAAGCATTCATTATTTTGCTCTGTAAGACCCTAGCTGAGATTTTGCAAGGCAACAGGAAAAGCTGCTTTTGTTCTGAAGGACAACAAATAGATCCATGGTTGCTTCTTAAAATCAATAGCAAAGGCTTCAATAAGACTATAATTACATAGTTAAATTATTTGGTTGGTGAACTGTTGGCAAGTAATTTAAACTAATACTTTTATCACATCACCACAAAAAAAATGATTTTCTCTATACATCACCATAAAACTAGATGCTAAACATAACAGAAATCAAAAGGATGACTATAGACAGAACAATACAAGAATCTGTCGCCTATAGGTTGAAAGACTTTGAGCAAACCAATTTTTTTTCTTAGTCAGCTAGTAAAATGTCAGGATAGGGAAAATATCAAAGCATACATACTCCCAGGGGCTTTGGATGTGTTACGTGTGGAGAGAAACCTTCGTGCTGTTTATTACTAGGAAGGGGAATAAACAGTTGGAACTTGCTACCTATGGCCCTCAGGTGTTTTTCCTTAAAAAAAAAACAGCAGTAGGTACACTCACACATAGAGATAAGGCACCACATTTCTCTTTGCTTCATCCAAAAGAATCATCTTTCTAGTTACAATTTATATATTTCCTGTGGTTAGCTCAATACTCCAGGTTACAAGAAAAGACAGTTCTTCCAATAAGGTCTTCTTAAGGTTTCACTCAAACATAGAGAATTGCAAAACAGAAAAATACAACACCGGCAGTTTGAAAGTGATCATCCTTGAACCTGTTGATTATCAAATACGCATCTAATCTGGAAATGAAGTTGAATAAACAGCCAACACAGGCAATTTCCAGGCAGCACATAGGTGTTTAGAAACAGGACTCACATTATTGACACTGTTGGCAGAGGGACAGGGAAAGACTGGAGAAATATCCATTACAGCTGCAGTGTTTTCTTCTGGCTGGTGTTTTTATAGTAACTAAGTAACAACTGTTAAAAATTCAGCTTCATAATGAAACACCTTGGCTGCCAATTAACACCAGCTTCAAAAACTAATTTGCCTTTTGATAAAAATTGTTTTTCTTGATATTTTTCCCAGCTATTCCAAGTTCTGGCCAAAAATCATCATCACCGGACTTTTATGTAAAATAGTTCTACTTGCAACTTGAGTATTTTGCATCATTTAAAAAAAAACCTCTCGAGTTTAATGACTGGTTATTTTCACATAGTATGCTTAGCTCTGTCACTTGTTCTGGGTTTAAAGCATGACCTAGAAGCCAGACAAAAGCATTTCTGGATCACAACAATCTGATCTGCTTTTCAGGAAGTTTTCTATGGGGTGATGCCAACAGGATATGCCAAAAAAAGGAGGTGCCAGATAGAAATCAAACAAAAAGAGGTTTAGGTATTTTCTGACGCCAAACAGAGGACACTGACCTCTTGAGTGTAAGGAAGTATTCTTTCTGGGATTAGATGATCCTCTGAATTCATTAGAAATGCTCTGAAAACCCCATATGAAACAGAAATTATGCCTGTGCTTTATGGAGCAGCCATTTTAATGTTAGTGAATAATCTTACATTGATTAATTTAAACCTTACCTCAGGGAAAAATTTTTGGGAATAATGCAATGTTTCTGTTCTGCTCTTTATTGCTTTTAATGTTTTAAATTTTAAAAAGGCAAAAGGAGGAAAGAAAGAAAAGAAAAAAGAAAAAGAAGCAACTATGGTCAACTCTGGGAATGTTCTAAATAGAAAACTGTTTACAACAGACTGCTTTAGCTAAAATACTGTCTTTAAATTGACAGCAAATAAATCAAACACACCCCATTATCTTAGTTTTGCAACTGAAAATGTATAAGGTGCAATATTTTTTCATAGTTAAACATTTTGTATACATTTCAGCAACTGCATCTTCCCAAATAAAATATAGTCTTTAGAGAAGTTTTCTATTAAAGGCCAAAGGATTTCCAAGTTCATCACAGAAACGACAGACTTAAAATATGGCCCTAAATCCTGGGTGGGTTAAGACACAAATCTAATATTTATTTATTCATAAAACAGCACCTGTTATGATTGCCCAAGTACAACTGAAAGGAAATGTCAACACAAGAATTGAGAGAGAGAATTCTCTAGTGCTAAAATCAGTGTAGGATTTGGAACTACACCTGCTGAGTTTGTAACTGGACGCTGCCACTTTACTAATTGTGTGCTGTTGGGCAAGTTACTTCACTTCTCTGTATTCACCTGTAAATTGGAGATGATAATATAATCATTTCATAAGGTTGCCTGGCTCATAATAAGTGTTTAGGGGCAATCTTTACTTCATTTGATATCGAAGTCCAGTGTGGGAAGAAAAGAGGTCTTCACTGAATAAAGCACAAGTCATACCCGATAATTGCAAAATATTCACACTGAAGTGAGATCTGGAAGGAATACCTCTTCTACAATGCAATCTTCATAAACAGACCTGTCACACAACTTTACTACTAAGGAACGGGCGGAACATGTGTATTAAATAGTTCATAATGTGCGTTCCAGAGGCTTGAACTAACTGACCTGTTTTCTGCTAGTGAGACAGCACAATTAAGTCAATCTTAATAGCTTTATAATTGATGCAATTTGTGTAAGCTTTCCAAAGGTTGCTGATGTGTCCCTGTTACCAATTTAATGAAGGCCAATTAAATAGGCACAACTCTTCGATGGTAAAAGAATATATTTCGTTTTCCCTATATATTTTGCATTTATATATTTAACCCATAAATAATGACATCTGGTAATTAAGTTTTCCATCTTTTTTTTCTTTTTTGGTCAAACTACTTATTTCCATTGCTTTCATTAGCTCAACAACATTGCTTTAAAGAACAGGTTGATTTTCATTGTATTTGGTTACAAAGAAATGAGCTTGACTACACTTAGAACCAAAGTTGAACAGGAAATATACAATGAATTTGATTAAAGTGAGGTGCTGTGGCATTACTTTACTGTCCAACAGCTCTCATTAATTTCTATTTTCTGCTATAATTTTTTTTCTGACCTAAAATTTACATTCTATAGTTGGACGGAAATAAGATTGGTTCTGAATATATCTTAAAAAAATTTATATTCTCACCACAATGCTTTGATCCAGAAGGAAAAAACAAACAAACAAAAAACACCTAATGGTTTTGACATGTATAGACTGAAATAATCTAAATTTTGAGAAGTTAATTTAGTCAACAATATCTTTGCCAGAAGCTAAATGTTAATTCACTCCATTATCTTTTTTAAAACACTAGAAACTGAATAGGAGATGGACATTGGAAATGTACACTCTGGTTCTGCCACTAAATTTGTGTGCCTTTGAAGAAATTGATGTTTTCTAACCCATCAACAATGTGTGAACTACAAAAGAAAATAAAACTCATCGTGTTTCAATTCGAGGGTGGTTAGGGGCATTCTACTATTGGATATTACTCTCCTCATTATACAGTTTATGGACTAGACTCTAAAGTCACTTTTTTTTTTCAGTCTTTATTGAATTTGTTACAATACTGCTTCTGTTTTATGTTTTGGTTTTTTGGCCAGGAGGCATGTGGGATCTTAGCTCCCTAGCCAAGGGATCGAACCTGCTCCCCCTGCGTTGGAAGGAGAAGTCTTAACCACTGGACCACCAGGGAAGCCCCTAAAGTCACTTTTGACTTTATAAAAATCAAATATAAATTAGGAAGTGTGAAAAGTCACTTAGATTCATACCAGGATCATGTACATAACATACCCTTCTGGACATATATTTGTATTACACAATATTATTGAAACTCTTAAGCAAATTCATTTGACTAATTTTACTCAGAGCATATAATTGTAGTATGTTTGTTAAAAGATGTTATAAACTGTATGATCACACTTTATATATTTCAAAAGGGAACATGTACTTATTTGTTATAACTACTGTGAAAAATTTTGGAGAAAAACAGCTATGTACCCTTCCAGTAACAACTTTTGTCATTTTTCCAGGAGAATGTGCTTGTGAAATAGTCTAGGATTCCTTGGCAAGAATACATAAAAGGGAGCTTCCCTGGTGGTGCAGTGGTTGACAGTCCGCCTGCCGATGCAGGGACACGGGTTCGTGCCCCGGTCCGGGAAGATCCCACATGCCGTGGAGCAGCTGGGCCCGTGAGCCATGGCCGCTAAGCCTGCGCATCCGGAGCCTGTGCTCCGCAACGGGAGAGGCCACAACAGTGAGAGGCCCGCGTACCGCACAAAAAAAAAAAAGAAAGAAAAAGAATACATAAAAGCGTCCATGGTTGAAGTAAGTCAGAAAGAGAAAAACAAACACCGTATACTAACACATATATATGGAATCTAAAAAAACCTAGGGGCAAGACAGGAATAAAGACGCAGATGTAGAGAATGGACTTGAGGACACAGGGAGGGGGAAGGGTAAGCTGGGACGAAGTGAGAGAGTGGCATGGACATATACACACTACCAAACGTAAAATAGATAGCTAGTGGGAAGCAGCCGCATAGCACAGGGAGATCAGCTTGGCGCTTTGTGACCACCTAGAGGGGTAGGATAGGGAGAGTGGGAGGGAGGGAGACGCAAGAGGGAAGAGATATGGGGATATATGTATAGCTGATTCACTTTGTTATACAGCAGAAACTAACCACACCATTGTAAAGAAATTATACTCCAATAAACATGTTAAAAAAAAAAAGGATCCATGGTGAAAAACATATCAATTGCACTTCTTACTGAGGTGAGCTGTAAATCTTAAACTAGGTAAGCAGAACCACCTGGGAAACTTAGTTACCCTTCTTCCTTTGCTTGAAACCACTAGAATAAAGATCCAAATAGAATGAATGTCTTGTGAAAAGATATACAACTATACCACCATGGTATTTTTCTGAAGACAAGCTTTTTGATCATGATCTCATTCAGGTTTTAACTCAGGTATCAACTGCTCAAAGAGGTCTTCCACTATCAGCATATCTAGGCAGAGTCTCCCACTCTTAAATCCAAGATCTGTTTTGTTTTCTTTGTATCATGTATCATTATCTACGATATGTCAGATATTTATTTACCTACAGGACTCTCTCAGTCAAGATCTCTCACTCAAGAAAAGGCAAGCTTCATGAGGGTGGTGACTGTGTCATCTGTAAGTGCCAAAAACTCTGCCTGGAACATAATAAGTGTTCAATAACTCTTTGCTGAATGACTGCCATCCAGTGAAGATTCACACATGAGTTTTCTCCCTTTTCACACCAGCAGAAAACAAATCTCTGATTTTATAAGAGCAAAGATTATCTAAGCACAAATGAAAAAACCTATTAGCTAGCCAATGTTATCTGAATCTTTATCATTTCAGAGACTCAATGTCACAACAGGCTCCGATTTTAGTGCTTATTCACCTCTAACAGAATTATCCATATTTGGGTCTGGCATTCTCACTAGCTTATGATGTCCTCAGGGGATACATCATGTTCATTTGTATTTTTCCAGGGTAAATTTTAGTGCCTTGAGACATTTTGGGTATTCAATAAATGCCCATTAAACAAAAATAACCTATTTTTAATATCAAATCATGAATAAAATAGGGAAACTGAAAACATCTTCGTTTAGTTCTATAACTTTTTGTTGTGTCTCCCGAGAAGTCTTCTGAGTGCTCAGATATCAGCATGGTTTGGAAGGAAGGCAGGGTGAATTACAGGGAATTAAGGAGAAAAGCAGAAGCACAGGTTATTGTAGTGAATGCAGATCACTATCCATAATGACAATATATTCTACAAAAAGCTTTCCACAATGTTTTATTTATTTATTTTGGGTTTTTTTTTTTTTTTTTTTTTTTGGCTGAGCCACGTGGCCTGTGGGATCTTAGTTCCCTGACCAGGGATTGAACCCATGCCCTCTCAGTGAAAGCTCAGAGTCCTAACCACTGGACCACCAGGGAATTCCCCCAAACGTTTAAAAATGTACCAAAGCTCACTTTCAATGCAACTCAATGATGTTTTATTAAATATGTATGATATGCAAAGAACTAGGGAAGTCACTGTTGCGTGAGGTTAGGAAAAATAAGGAAAACATGGAATCTGTTCTCAATTTGCCTGTACTCCAAAGCAGAAGGTAACCACGTCATATGGGACAAAAAGTAATGAATTCTTGATGAGGAGGATCAAGAAAAGACCCCAGAGGTGTTTGGTTTTGAGTGGGACACTAAAAGATGAATAAACTTTCTTTAACTATGATGAGGAAATTTGAAGCTAAGGAACATAACAAGCAAGTTGATGATAAAAAAAAAAAAAAAGAAGGTACCAAGGCAAGCTATTTGTTTGGTTTGAGGCGAGGAGCATGTATGGTGCATGGAAAGATAGTTTAAGAGATGAGTACAGTGAGAGAAATGGTAAGTAGAAGTCAGGTTTTAGAAGATCTGCAGTATGATGGAAGTTTGGTTTTTATTGTGTAGAAAATGTACAGCCATTAAAGATATTTAAGCAAAGGAGTTATAAGCTTAGATCTTAAGTTCTTCAGTTCATTTATTATATTTTTAAGTTCTCTTGTGTTAAAATAAAGCAAAGATTTATATATATGCAGATTATCATCAGGCAGCCCATTAGAAAGTTAAGAGCAAATGTTTCCTACTAGTAGATAAATTTAAATTAATAAATTGCTGACATCCTTTTGAAAAAATGCCTAGTAACATGAAATTTTATTTTACTCTTTACTTCCACATCTTTGTTTTTTGATGTGTTCTCCTGAATGCAATATTTCTTTATCAATATATACAGTAATCATGCTGAACACTGTTATTTTCTCACTATATTGTACATATGGTTACGTTTAAATATATTTCATGTATAAATTTCAGGATATATAGAGAAAGAGAAATAAGTCTTCAGGTCTTCTCTACTCTCATTTCTTGCTTTCTCACTATATATATATATGTGTATATATATATATATGTGTATATATATATATACACACATATATATATATAGAGAGAGAGTTTACATTGATTTATAATTAAAATAAAAAAATAAAAACAATTTTTCTTTCATTCTTCATTTTTGACTTCTTGATATAAAGTTTATTAGTTGAGAATAAAATAAAATAGAGTAAAAGTTTACAATCATTCCTGAATAATGCACATTGTACTCCAATTTATGTTTAGACATTGATTCGAATCGAAAATTTAAAGGTCAAATGTTAGAAGTCTTCAAAACAGTTTTAAACTTGCAGGTTTTTTATTAGAAGTCAAGATGAGTGACTGATAATTTACACATCTGATCAATAAACCTAAGGTTCTTTTTATAATCACTGTCATTTAATATTACTAAGCATATAAAAACCACTAATCTCTGAACTCCCTTTTACATTACAGTGAAGTGTTGGTATCTTCAAGTCTTAAATTAGATTGCATAACACAACTGACCTTAATATAGTAATAAGAACTTTTAGTAGTAGAACAAGGTGAAACTAAAATTTCATAGAAATGACTCTGCCTCTTCAAGAAACCCCTTGTTATTTAAAAATGTATTATTTTTTAGCAAACTGTAATTGTATTATTTTTTAAATCTTATTTAGAGTTAAATGATTGAACACTGTCAAATCTATGCTGTTTTATAGGAATTAAATGGAGCTATAAACTTGACTCAAACTTTCTGCTAACTCAATATTCATTCAACAAATATTAACTAAGTACCTTCAATTGGGATACTGCAAGAAGGACAGATATTCTCCCTTCCCTCAAAGTGGTAACAATATAGTGAGACCACTAAATAAAATACGACATGACAAGCATTATAATAGTGGAAACACGGGGTTCAAGCGTTGTATTAGGCTCCAGGAAGTAAAATTTCAAGCTTAAATACAACATTGACCAAACAGGCAAGGGGTAAACATGTGTTTATACATACAGAGGTGAAAGAGAACAGGCATCTCAGAGGAAATGAAAAAAAATTCCTTACAGTAGAGCAGAGTGCAAAGGGTTCAGTGACAAGATTAGTAAGTGAAGGCTAGTTTTCCAAGAGGCTTGCAAACCTTGTTAAGATATTTGCAATTCTTCCAAAAGGCACCAATAAGTCACTGAAAAATTTAAGGTAGGGGAGTGATATAAAATACAATGGTTAATATTTACTGAGTGTGTTCCAGACTGTCATCTAAATGCTTTTTATGCATCAGCTCCTTTAATTTTGAGAATAACCCAACAGGTAGAAGTAGTTATTATTCTCATCTTGCAGTGAGAAAATTGAGACTCAGAGAAGTTTTTGTTTTTTTCTTTCTGTCATCCTTATGCAGGGGCCATGCTAATCTTCTCTGTATCGTTCCGATTTTAGTATAATGTGCTGTCGAAGCGAGCACGAGACTCAGAGAAGTTAACTTGCTAAAGGCTAATTAGTTAACATAGGGCAGAACCAGGGTTCAAATCCATGCATTCTGGCTCTGGGAATGGAGAAAAATAGAGATTCCAAAAATATTTAAAACAATTTGTTGATTAATTTACAGTTGGAAAGGGAAATGAAGTGAAATGCACAGAATTTGGGGGTAGGCAATGAGGTGGCACTCACTTAAAATGGGAATAAAGGAAAAGGAGCAAATTTTTGATTGTTAAAAGGTAGAGGATGTAAGTACATGTTGGGGGAAAGTGTGCAAAACATGATGAATTCAGGTTTGTTTATTTTGAATGCAAAGTACTTGAATTGAATTAATTTAAAAGGTCTAGAGAAGACTTGTAGGGGAGAAAAGTAACCTTCCACTACCCTCTTAGGTTCGGTGACAAGACCTGAGAATTAAACTGACATAGAGTAACAGGAAAAAAGCACACAAGTTTTATTTAATACAAGGGATACTTCATACGAAAAATAAAGACCTGAAGAAGTAGTTAGGACTGAGAGTTTACCTGCTTTTTTAACCAGAGAATGATAAATTTGTGATGAAGTGTAAACATAAAGGAAAAGGGATTAAGCTACTAGGGGCACTAAATTGTGGGAAAGCGACTAGGAAATACATGGGGGAAACAAGTGGAAAATAAGGTTATTTTCATTTTTGTACATTTTTTTGCTCAGATCCATTTTGGCATTGACTCCCACTCTCTGGTGATAAGAATGTTCTGCACTTCCTGGCACATGGAAATTTTACGATCTGCTTTTAGATAGAAAGGGGGGGATCAGAAAGCCCTTCTTCATCTGCTGTTTCTCAATTGCCTTTAGTTCAAAATAATGTGCCAAAGTGACAGGTTTTGGGGTGGCATATTCTTAACCTCTTCAGTCTGCAGTTTACTAAGATATCTGCTCTTGGCATACAGGTTTAGGCATCATAAATTCAGGAAGCTCATTGAAGCCACTGAGATGTCTGACATTACCCAGATAAACTGAGTAGAAGGAGAAGAACTGATGACCTAGAAACACTAATGATAAAGAAGAAAATGTAGAAAGAATAGTCGACAACTGAGATGAAGAAAGAGTAAGTTGCCAGAAGAGTGTGGTATCACAGAAGTCAAGGGGAGATTGTTTCCATCAATTTCAAAATGAACTCAATCATAAAAGTATCAAAAAAGTCCTTCTTGGGCTTCCCTGGTGGCGCAGTGGTTGAGAGTCCACCTGCCGATGCAGGGGACACGGGTTCGTGCCCCGGTCTGGGAAGATCCCACATGCCGCGGAGCGGCTGTGCCCGTGAGCCATGGCCGCTGAGCCTGTGCGTCCGGAGCCTGTGCTCCGCAACGGGAGAGGCCACAACAGTGAGAGGCCCGCGTAACGCAAAAAAAAAAAAAAAAAAGTCCTTCTTGAAATAATAACTCTAGATTTTTTTCTGGGTAACTAGTAAAATGGTTGTAAAATAAAGAGTAAAGCTATGGAGAAGCTACTTTTGAGGGATAATCAGTTCAATTTTAAGTATCTTTACTTTGAAGTAGGACATTTATTCATTCAATAAGTATTTCTTGAGCATTTAATATGTCCCAATACTGTTCTAGACTCTTGATATACATCTTAAACAAAGCAGAAAAGGAGAAAAAATCCTAGAACTAAATGTTCTGGCAAGGAAAGTAAACTTAAAATCAGATAGATTTATCTATCTATCTATCTATCTATCATCTAACTATCTAGTAAAATAAAAGTAAAATATACATGATAGGGGGATCTAGAGTTAGGGGTAGGGTTGGGGACAGGGTAGCTTGTGGTTTTACCTAGGATGGTCCAGTGGGCCTCCTTGAAAGTGTAACAATTTAAAAAAGGCAAAGTTGCTGAGAGAGTTACCCATGCAGATACTTGGAGGAGATATTCCAATCAGGGGGAACAAACAGAATAAAAGTCCACAAGTGGAAACATGCTCTGCATGTTCCAAAACCTTAAGGAGGCCCATGTTTGGAGCTTTTTACAGAAAACAGGAGGGGTAGGACTGAACCACATCAATTGAGTAGGCAAACACTGCACAAAAATGTAGTTTTCAGGTGAAGACTGGGAATTCAGTTATAAATGGAGGTGTCAGAAAAAAAAATGTGAAGATGTTGAGAAGTTAGCTTGAAATGAATTTTGGAGTTCAGGAAAGTGGTCTGTGCTACAGATAACATTTGTGAGTCTTAGGAACATAGGTGGTATTTAAATCAATGAGCTCACCCAGGGAGTGTGGGGACAAAGAGAAAACAAGAATAGACTGAGCTAGGAGGCACTCCAACCCAAGGGTTTGGGAGAAAAGGAACCAACAAAGGAGACTGGAAAGAAGTATCAAGAGGAGGAAACCCAAGAGAATGAGCTGTCCTGATCAGAATGTATCAAGGAAAAGGGAGTGGGGAGTGATCAACTGTGTTGGATGTTTCTGATTGGTTAAGTACGATGGATTGACAATTGACTACTGAGTTCAGCAGTATGAAATCCTTAATGACCTCAGCAAGTGCAGTTGCAATAAGGTAGTGAGGGCAAAAGCCTGATGAGGTGAAATCAAGAGAGAATACGAGGAGAGGGATTGGTGATAGTGAGTGTAGACAAGTGTTTTGAGAATTTCTACTGCAGTGGAAATACCAGCAAGCAATAGGAAACATTAGCCAGAAGCCTCAATTGAAAGGTAAATATTTAGAAGTCACTTTTTGTGTGCTAAGTAGAATTTAAATGGTATTGGGGATATAGAAATAAAAGTGGCACTGTTCCTTTCCAAGGAGCTCTGAAATACAAAAGTGAACAGATATTAAAATATAGCTTGACAACATTTAGAGAAGAGCTAACACCCATCCTTCTCGAACTCTTCCAAAAAATTGCTGAGGAAGGAACACTCCCAAACGCATTCTATGAGGCCACCAACACCCTGATACCAAAACAAGACAAAGATACTACAAAAAAAGAAAATTACAAACCAATATCACTCATGAATATAGATGCAAAAATCCTCTACAAAATACTAGCAAACAGAATCCAACAACACATTAAAAGGATCACACACCATGATCAAGTGGGATTTAACCCAGGGATGCAAGGATTCTTCAATATACGCAAATCAATCAATGTGATACACCATATTAACAAACTGAAGAATAAAAACCATATGATCATCTCAATAGATGCAGAAAAAGCTTTTGACAAAACTCAACACCCACTGATGATAAAAACTCTCCAGAAAGTGGGCATAGAGGGAACCTACCTCAACATAATAAAGGCCATATATGACAAACCCACAACAAACATCATTCTCAGTGGTGAAAAACTGAAAGCGTTTCCTCTAAGATCAGGAACAAGACAAGGATGTCCACTCTCAGCATTATTATTCAACATAGTTTTGGAAGTCCTAGCCACGGCAATCAGAGAAGAAAAAGAAATAAAAGGAATACAAATTGGAAAAGAAGTAAAACTGTCAAACTCTATACACTGTTTGCAGATGGCACAATACTATACATAGAGAATCTTAAAGATGCCAGCAGAAAACTACTAGAGCTTATCAATGAATTTGGTAAAGTTGCAGGATACAAAATTAATGTACAGAAATCTCTTGCATTCCTATACACTAATGATGAAAAATCTGAAAGAGAAATTAAGGAAACACTCCCATTTACCATTGCAACAAAAAGAATAAAATACCTAGGAATAAACCTACCTAGGGAGACAAAAGACCTGTATGCAGAAAACTATAAGACACTGATGAAAGAAATTAAAGATGCTACCAACAGATGGAGAGATATACCATGCTCTTGAATTGGAAGAATCAATATTGTGAAAATGACTATACTACCCAAAGCAATCTACAGATTCAATGCAATTCCCATCAAAGGAAACCACAAAGAAGACGAAAAGACAACCCTCAAAATGGGAGAAAATATTTGCAAACAAATCAATGGACAAAGGATTAATCTCCAAAATATATAAACAGCTCATGCAGCTTAATTTAAAAAAAAAACAACCCAATCCAAAAACGGGCAGAAGACCTAAATAGACATTTCTCTAAAGAAGACATACAGATGGCCAAGAAGCACATGAAAAGCTGCTCACCATCACTAATCATTAGATAAATGCAAATCAAAACTACAATGAGGTATCACCTCACACCAGTTAGAATGGGCATCATCAGAAAATCTACAAACAACAAATGCTGGAGAGGGTGTGGAGAAAAGGGGACCCTCTTGCAGGGTTGGTGGGAATGTAAATTGATACAGCCACTATGGAGAACAGTATGGAGGTTCCTTAAAAAACAAAAATTAGAATTACCATATGACCCAGCAATCCCACTACTGAGCATATACCCAGAGAAAACCATAATTCAAAAAGACACATGCACCCCAATGTTCATTGCAGCACTATTTACGATAGCCAGGTCATGGAAGCAACCTAAATGCCCATCGACAGGCAAATGGATAAAGAAGATATGGTACATATATACAATGGAATATTACTCAGCCATAAAAAAGGAATGAAATTGAGTCATTTGTAGAGACGTGGATGGATCTAGAGACTGTCATACAGAGTGAAGTAAGTCAGAAAGAGAAAAACAGATATCGTATATTAACGCATATATGTGTAACCTATAAAAATGGTACAGATGAATTGGTTTGCAGGGCAGAAATTGAGACACAGATGTAGAGAACAAACGTATGGACACCAAGGGGGGAAAGCAGCGGGGTGTGGGGGTGGTGTTGTGATGAACTGGGAGATTTTGATTGATATGTATACACTGATGTGTACAAAATGGACGACTAAGAAGAACCTGCTGTATATAAAAAAAATTAAATTAAATTAAAAAGTATATACAGCTTGATAATTGCTGTAATAAGAGGAAAAGCGAGGATGTATAAGAGGGCATTTATCCAGACTAGGTGGGAGAAAGAATGCTTCTTTACAGTCACTGGCTTATAATGTAGGTGTTGGCAGATAAGTCAACGTTAATGAGAAGAAAGGATGGAGAAAGGAGAACAAATATAGAAGTAATCCAAGCAGAACATAACTGTGCCTTAAAAGGCACAGAGACATGAACTGCAAGTACTTAGGTGGTTTGGGAGTGTAGAATCTAAGAATATGGAAGGGGTCAGCTAAAGGTATGGGAAAAGAGGAGTCAAATTCTCAAACACCGTAGTCCAAAACAGGAAATTTTTTCTTTAGTGAAAAAGAGAGTAATGGACAGTCTTTGAGTGGGATCAAGTCTTAATCAGATTTGCATCTTCAAAACATTATTCAGCAGTAGGGAGAATGGAATGACAAATTTCTAAGTGTTTAAAGTGGTTGATTAAGGTTTTTTGAGAATTACCTACATAAAGGTGATAACTGAGCAGCAATAATGAGTATCAGAGAAAAACTAAATTTGCAACCAAATTAATCTTGCAAAAATCTACTGTCACAACCCTAGTTAAAACTCTTCAATGGCATTCAGAATCTTGACTCCTTCCCATAGATTTCCTAGCCCTGTATTCTCCTTCAACCCATTGCTTCAGGCAGATTATCCTTCTTTCTATTTCCAGAACTCTCCAACCTCACTTGGCCATGATGGGTGACCTCTGATTCTAGAATGCTTTTTCTCTAGATAGGCACATGGCTGATCTCTTACTGCCAGGAGTCAGCTGCACTGTCATCTCCCAGATACACACAGTCTAAAGTAACCAAGCAGTTACTTTAACTCATGATTCTGTTTTAATTCTCTGCATAGTACATCGGCCATTATCTTCTTTTATTATTTTGATTGCTTTACTGTCTATTTCCTTCCCAAACTCCAGTTTGCAAAACTAGGATGTGAGCTCTGCAAGAATAGTAATCCTGTCTGTCTTTACCTTTGAATCACTGCACCTGGTACAGTGCCTGAAGCACAAGCGCTCAACAAATATTGTCTGAGTGAGTAAATGAATGAATATTTCTATGCTCTTTTTAAGTATACACACTAATTATTTTAAATGGAAAATATATTTTCTGACTTTAAAAAGGACAACCTTGCAGGAAAGTCTGAAAAACTGTCACAGCCTAGAGGAGCCTAAGGAGATATGATGTTTAAATGTAATGTGATATCCTGATAGGATCCTGAAACAGAAAAAGGCATACTTAAAAACTAAGTGAATCTGAACTATGCATTTTAGTTAATAATAATATATCAATATTGGTTCATTAATTATAATGAATGTACCAAAGTAATGTAAGGTAGTAATAGTAAAGGAAACTCTGTGTGTAGGAGGGATATATGGTATTGGAACTCGATACTAACTGACCAATTTTCTGTAAGTCTAAAACTTTTTCAATAAATACTCTGTAGTAGTAAAAAAAAAAAATTAAAAAGTATACGTTGTGGATTAATCTCCAAAATTTATAAGCAGCTCATGCAGCTCAATAACAAAAAAACAAACAACCCAATCCAAAAATGGGCAGAAGACCTAAATAGACATTTCTCCAAAGAAGATATACAGACTGCCAACAAACACATGAAAGAATGCTCAACATCATTAATCATTAGAGAAATGCAAATCAAAACTACAATGAGATATCATCTCACACCAGTCAGAATGGCCATCATCAAAAAATCTAGAAACAATAAATGCTGGAGAGGGTGTGGAGAAAAGAGAACACTCTTGCACTGCTGGTGGGAATGTGAATTGGTACAGCCACTATGGAGAACAGTATGGAGGTTCCTTAAAAAACTACAAATAGAACTACCATATGACCCAGAAATCCCAGTACTGGGCATATACCCCGAGAAAACCATAATTCAAAAAGAGTCATGTACCAAAATGTTCATTGCAGCTCTATTTACAATAGCCCGGAGATGGAATCAACCTAAGTGTCCATCATCAGATGAATGGATAAAGAAGATGTGGCACATATATACAATCGAATATTATTCAGCCATAAAAAGAAAGGAAATTGAGCTATTTGTAATGAGATGGATGGACCTAGAGTCTGTCATACAGAGTGAAGTAAGTCAGAAAGAAAAAGACAAATACCGTATGCTAACACATATATATGGAATTTAAGAAAAAAAAAATGTCATGAAGAACCTAGGGGTAAGATGGGAATGAAGACGCAGACCTACTAGAGAATGGACTTGAGGATATGGGGAGGGGGAAGGGTAAGCTGTGACAAAGTGAGAAAGTGGCATGGACATATATACACTACCAAACATAAAATAGATAGCTAGTGGGAAGCAGCCACATAGCACAGGGAGATCAGCTCAGTGCTTTGTGACCACCTAGAGGGGTGGGATAGGGAGGGTGGGAGGGAGGAAGACGCAAGAGGGAAGAGATATGGGAACATATGTATATGTATAACTGATTCAGTTGTTATAAAGGAGAAACTAACACACCATTGTAAAGTAATTATACTCCAATAAAGATGTAAAAAAAAAAAGTATACGTTGTGAACAGTTGAAAATACATAAGTATATACATTAAAACTGGAAAGTCTATGTATGGAATAACACCCACCTCTCCCAAAAGGAATTTCTTTGACAGTTAGTTGTGGACCCCTCCAGACTTGTAAATATTTACACATACATACAGATAGATGTGATCACCATAATAACGTTACTTGTTTGGTTTTGCTTGCTTGCCTTTTTTTTTTTTTTTTTTTTTTTTACTTGCTACTGTATTATACCCATGTTTCTAAGTCAATACGAGATCTACCTCATTCTTTCTGTGGCTAGAGATTATTCCACTATTTGGTGTAGCATTTTATTCAACTGGTTTCCTACTGATACAGTTAAGTCTTTTTGTTGATATAAACTGTGATACAAGTGTACCTTGTGATTGTCTCTATATGCTTATTCTTCTCAGTGGTGGAATGCTACCACATAATGTGGGTCTACCACAGCTACTCCCTAAGTCCTAGTTGTAGGTAAAGAGAACAGCACTGTTTTGTGATTGTATGACAAAATTTATAAAGGAACATTACAGAAACATGGATGTGAGTAAAAATTGTCTTTCTGGTAGGATATTTAAGAGGCTGATAACAGTAAGGAAGGAGATTTGAATGACTGGGCAGAGAGGCAGGGGAGAGGCAGGGCTGCTTGCACCACACAACTCCAAGGGGGTACCACTGAAATAGGTCACAATGTCAGTGGCGTGCCCCAGAGTTAGCAATGCAGCAGGCTCAGTGGGAAGGAGCCATACCTATTATTCTACTTTTTGAATTTTAAACCATATACCTATATTAGCTATTCAGAAATAATCTGAAATAATCTTTTTTTTCCTTTTAACAAAAATGATTGCTTTCATACTATAACTATAAGAGAACAATCAAAAGAACACTTTAATCTATACTTAGGGCTTAAAAGTAACCATTGGTATTGTCATAACTCTATGGTAGATTATTACATCAAAACTGGATGAATATATCAATATGTACCATTAAATGAGAAAAAGTATTTTTGGTTGCATCTAAGAACACTGTTTGCCCAATAATTCTCTTGTTTTAGATATAGAATCACTGGACATTAACAGATATAGTTATGCCCAGCTGCAAAAGTATACCTTTTAATGGAGCATTTAGCTATGCAAAGCTAAATCCCTTGGGCTATCCCTGAGTAGCCCAAGGGATATGGTCAGAAGTAGGGGAGATGGTCAAATATAGTTGGGTGAGACATTTGGAAAGTTCTAACAGAGATGAATATTTTAGTTACCTGTCCTTATGCTTCTTTCTATGTAAAAATTAGCATGGATGCTAAGTAACCATCTTGTCATTTTGAGGATGGAAACCCATGTGCTAAAGACAATAGAGCAGAAAAGCAGATGAAGCCTTGGTCTCTGATACGGAGTTTTCACGCTAATCCTGAACCGTTTCGGCTGCATTTCCTTTTCACTTAATGAAAATAAAACCCTAGTTTAAGTTGTCATAGTTAAGTTTCTGTTACTACTGGCTGATAAGGGAAAATATCAGAATTATAACTCTGTTGGGAGCAGTATTAAAAAATCATTTGTTTGGTTCCAAGCCATCAAGGAACTACTCTACTGCAAATGACACCTTAAAACTTCCATTGCTTTCCTGACCTGTACCAGAAAGTAGGACCTTAAATCTGTAATTCTATTTTAAATGTATTTTTTTCCTTCTGGTTAGGTACATGATTATAATGCTGTTAAAGAAATAGCAAAGTAGGGCTTCCCTGGTGGCACAGTGGTTGAGAGTCCGCCTGCCGATGCAGGGGACACGGGTTCGTGCCCCGGTCCGGGAGGATCCCACATGCCGCGGAGCGGCTAGGCTCATGAGCCATGGCCGCTGAGCCTGCGCGTCCGGAGCCTGTGCTCTGCAACGGGAGAGGCCAAAACAGTGAGAGGCCGGCGTACCACAAAAAAAAAAAAAAAAAAAAAAAGAAATAGCAAAGTAAATTGATGTCCATTCTCTTGTGTTTGCGTAGAAAGTATATCTATTTATATTCTATGTATTTAAAACTTTTCTGAAAGTAAACTCATGCTCGGAAAGCCAAGATGCGTTAGAATGGACTTTAAATAAACAATTTTACAATTAAGTAGTTATCTAGGCTTTGATCAAGAAGTTATAAGACAGAAGAAAATAAAATTTGGTGAAAAGTGAGAAAATACTTTTGTTTTAAGTGAAAACATTTTATTTAAAAACAAAAGGGCTTTTTTTTTTTCTCACCCTTATTAGAATTACTTCCTGAAGCATTTACAAGCCACGTATATACAAACAGCAGCTGGAACATTTTGTTTACTTATAGGAAATGTGCAAACTGGAAGAGTCAGAAATGACTTTGTAAAGTGGCCATCTCTGCCTGACCTGACACATTAGCCATGGGAATTTTGAGAGATTCCCAAAATGATGTTCTTTGCACGTCAAAGCAGGAACTCCCTCATCAACATCTGTCATTATCCTTTAGAGGTTTTCAAATTATTAGATTTATGAACTGACCTACCTATGCTCTTAAATAATAACCTGAATAATTTACACTGCTTACATTACATATGGTTTTACTATCTTTTGATTCAACAATTGCTTTACAACAGTATTTAGTGACTGCAACTTATAGAAAAGAATTCTTATATCTTCTTTATCTAAAGAAAACTACTCTGCTTTGTAGATGGAAGTTACTTTCTTTGATCTCAAAGTCTTTTAGAAATAGGTTCAGGGCACCAGAAACATGCAGGGTGCAGATTTATATCTTTTCTCTTACTGACTCAAATCAAGTGCAGATTTATCAAGCTGTGAAATATATTAAGTTCACAAGGTTTTAACAAAGGGTTACCAAACCTGAAGAACCTGGTGTGATTCAAACTACTTTCAGATGTCCTTTTAATTATATTAAATGAAAGTTTGGGTTGGCTTTGATGCTTATGGGCAAACATCGAAATCTCCTGAAAGAGCTGCTAAAAGTACTCCCCGTTGCTTCAGTTAATGTACTACATTGTATGCACACCACTAGCCAATTTATTCTAGCCACTTTAACAAGGATATCCAGCCTGACAGGCCACACAGAATAGTATCACAAGTCAAGCAAAGCACAAATCATTAGAGGACTCAGAAAGTCGTTTGACATGCACCATGGAGCTCTTTGTCACACAGCCAATTAAGTGACCAAACAAGAAACTTGAAAATACTCATTAATTTCTTCCTAGCAGTATAAATGGAGGTTAGAATCTTTCTTGTCTCATGCACCAAAGGCACACAAGTAAAACTGGCATAATTCAATCTGCACTTTGTCGAAGGTGCAAGTAGCAACTTTGGTTCACAGAAAGTCTGCATTACAGACAAAAAAATGAAAGCAATAGGTAAAAATGTTTATGCAGTACATATAATAATATAGATATCTGGGCTTTGGAATTTTAAAATTCATCAAAAGTTGACGTTACTTTTATCATTGAAAAGCTGTATCAGCATTTTCTTACTTCTTTTTTTTTTTTTTGCGTTACGCAGGCCTTTCCCTTTGCGGAGCACAGGCTCCGGATGCACAGGCTCAGCGGCCATGGCGCACGGGCCCAGCCGCTCCGCAGCATGTGGGATTCTCCCGGACCGGAGCACGAACCCGCGTCCCCTGCATCGGCAGGCAGACTCTCAACCACTGCGCCACCAGGGGAACCCCTGTATCAGCGTTTCTGAGCAGATTCAGCAGCACTTGACATCATTTCCTTCTCCATGAAACAAGAACTTGAGTTGACTCCCCGATGCCATACTCTCCAGGTCCTACTCCTTCTTTAAGGCTGGTCATTAGTCTCTACGGCTAGTTCCTCTTCCTCTCCCTGACCTCATCATATGACAGTGTCCTGGGGCTCAGCTCTAGATTCTCTTCTCTTTCTACACTCATTTCCTTGATGAATTCATCTAGTACATTGGCTGAAAATGCCACTCTAAGTGAAACATTACTAAATGATTATGTCTAGCTTGACCTCTCAGGTAAATTTCAAGCTCGTATATCTAACTGTATATTTACCATCAATATTGCATACCTAATAAGAATCTCCAACTTAACATGCCCCTGAGTGAAGTTCTTTTCGTGCTCCTCCCAAATTGGTCACAGATTGACTATCTCAATAAATGGTGACTGCATCCTTCCAGTTGCTCAGTCAAAACACTTTGTGTCATCCCAACTCCCCTCTATCTCTGACACTTCACATACAACCCCTTAGCGAATCCCGTTTGTTCCACTTAAAAAAATTCCCAAAGCTGAAGAATTATCTCAGCATCCCACACTCATATCCTGTTGTTATTGCCCAAATGGTCACCCTGTTCCAGCCCTTACTTTTCCTGCTAGAATGTATTCTCCAGTTTTTTTTTTTTGTTTTTTTTTTTGCGATATGCGGGCCTCTCACTATTGTGGCCTCTCCTGTTGTGGAGCACAGGCTCCGGACGCTCAGGCTCAGCGGCCATGGCTCACGGGCCTAGCCACTCCACGGCATGTGGGATCTTCCCGGACCGGGGCACGAACCCGCGTCCCCTGCATCGGCAGGTGGACTCTCACCCACTGCGCCACCAGGGAAGCCCTATTCTCCACTTTTAAAACACATCACATCATGTCATCCTTCCGCTCATAAATCTGCAGTGGTTTCCTGTGTGTCTATGAGTAAAAGTTGAAGTCCTTACGATGGTCTATCAGATCTGGGCCCTCGTTGCCCCACAGATTAATGTCCTGTTACCCTCTTCTCTTTCACTCTCCTCCAGTTGCATTCGCTTCCTGGACAACACGGGCATATTTCCACCTCAGAAACTTTGTTTTCTCTGCTGGAATGCTTTTTCCTGCATATCTTCACAGTTCACTCCTTCAGAGCTTTTCTGAAATGTCACCTCAGTGATGCGTTTCTTGCTCTATTTTTCTCCGTAACATTTATCATCATCTCACATACCATATATTTCACATACTTAGCATACTGTTTATATTCTGCTACTGGACGTTTCACCCTAGGAGAGAGAGCAGGGATTTTGGCCTGTTATGGGCACTGCTATATTCCCAGTACTGATAAAATTACTGGGCACATGTGCTGAACTAGTAATTCTTGAATGTTTTTGTCGTTAACTACTATGTGATGTTTTTTACATAGTTTTGAATATAGAGATTGCTTTCACACTGATGGTACCTAGGATACAGATTTCTAGTGGATAATGAAGGTGAAACAAACAAAATAAATAAATAAAATAAACAAAAAAAGCAAACTATAATTCCAAACTGAAATAAAAAGAGACCTTATTACAAATACTTGGTAAGATTTAAAGAACACATAGACTATCTGCCTTTGAAAAAAAAGGAAAGAAAAATTTAAGGAAGGATGAGGAAGGATGGGAAGAGGGAGGAAACCAGGTATGCATGTATATGTGTCTTTTAAAAAAAATTTGCATCTATTTACCAATTTTTTCTGATCAGTTCTCAGCCCAACTATGCAAATAATAGTAGGTTCCAAAGAATGACTCAAAAGATTCACATCAAATACTGTATGTACTTATATTTCCCATTAAGCAAGATCGACTGCAGACTCTAGGGAGTCCATGCCACCTCTGAGATTTGGAGGACAAAAGAAACTGCTGATAAATATCAAAACATATTTCTTAGCTAGGAAAATGTCCTGCTTTTAAAGCAGTAAAAAATGAACGCTAGTAATTTTTAATAGTTCCTGCTAAAGAGAAGAACAATGTTAACAAACATTACTATTTAAAAGATGGGAACTTGGGATTGAAAAATGAGAAAAAAATATAAATATAAGTTCTGGTTACATTTATAGAACATGAAGGCAGTTGTTCTTAAGCTATTTGAGGTCACATTCTACTCTCAGATTCTCATGAAAACACAGACCTCTCTTTGGAGCCATATAATTTTTTTATTCGTTCATGGATCACCCTCCTAAAACTTCCCCTGCCCCCATTCCACCACTAGAGTTAAGAACTTATGCAATTCGCATGTACTCGGATGGTTATAATCAAAAAGAGAAAATAACAGTGCTGCCGTAGATGTGGAAAAACTGGAACCCTCACGTATTGCTGGTGGAAATGTAAAATGGTGTGGTCACTTTGGAAAACAGTTTGACTGTTCCTCCTTTAACATAGAGTTAGAATATTTTCTACTTGCTTTTTTCTTCTCTCAATATGATAATTTTTAAATCACAGTCTCCTCTGAAAACCAAATAACCTCAAAGTAAATTATGTTTGTATTTGACCTGGCTATAGGAGTACAAAATAATCACCACACAGCCATTTGAGCTCAATCTCAAAAAAAGGAGAAATTTAGAAAAAATTGTTATACTTTAAACCATTCCTGAAATACAGTACCATAAATCAATAAATATAAACCAAATAATATATCTTGACTTCTAACACCAAATAATGTCAGTTTTGCAATCACATTATTTTGGCTAATGAGAGCATGAGTTTCTGAATCAGGAAGACCTAACTTTGAATTCAGGAGCCCCTCAATTATTACTGTGTAATTTTGTGAAAGTCATTTAATGCTTCCTGTGCCACATTTTCTCTAAGTTAAGAATAGCAATAACTTATATCATAGGGTTGTTTTGAATATTAAGTAAGAATTTATGCAGAATGCTTTGCACAATTATGGCCACAGTGCCTAATGAACATATTTATTCTTCATAATAAATCACTGTTATTCCTTTTTTTTTCTTGCGGTACGCGGGCCTCTCACCGTTGTGGCCTCTCCCGTTGAGAAGCACAGGCTCTGGACGCGCAGGCCCAGCAGCCATGGCTCACGGGCCTAGCCCCTCTGCGCGGCATGTGGGATCTTCCTGGACTGGGGCACGAACACGTGTCCCCTGCATCGGCAGGCGGACTCTCAACCACTGCGCCACCAGGGAAGCCCTATTCTTAATCATGGTGTTGAAGAAGCACTGGATGCACATCAGGACAGCAGCATTAGTGCCATTGGTGCTAGTTGTGTGACCTTGGTCCAGTCATTTCATCTCTCCAGATCTCAACTCACTCATCTTCATCTCTAAGGTCCCTCCTGGTAATATTATATCATGGTAGCTACTTAATATGCATATGTAACACAAACCTTTGTTTGTTATCTCTGGCATAAAACTTAAAACCCTCTCCTAAATGAAGGTATGTATTATGCCCGCAATACGGTAATGCTATTTTTACTATGACATGTCAATATCTATCTTTTGATAGTCAACAAGGATTTTAATGTAATCTAAAATTACAACTAAATAAAGAAAAATAAAATATATTTGACCCAATTTTTTGTTTTTGTTAAAATCCTTGAGACAAAAGAATAATGGGTTTTAGGAGATTCACATATTATTTAAAAAATCAGAGCAACTATCTTTTAATTGTTCACCTATAGATGAATTATCATAGCTGACGGCTGACAGTCCAGATTTCACTTTTTTTTTTTTTGTGGAATAAAAAGTGGGAAGCAAGAAATAAAAAGTAGATCTAGATAATTCGTAAAATAGACACTGTATTTCTTAAAATTAAAAGCTAAATGTGTTTAGATGGTCAAAATCAAACCTAGGAGAAGCACTGCTTGTGCCCATGGAAAGGAAATTTTTTTTTTTTTTAAGAATCTTGTGATAACTAAATAATTATCTTTTTTCAAATTTAATGCATAAAACATTTCAAATGTATTTCATACCTATTTCATAGGTAGCTCAGAATGTGCTCTGAACATAGAAATAATAGGGAACATAAGCCTTTAAAATTCAAATAGACTAAAGTTTAAGGTATTATTCACTCTAGAATTTCATAGAATAATGACCTACGATAAAAGGAATAGAAATAATGCTGTGTTATAGTGAGCACAGCATTTCTGCTTCACCAATATTCTGTTTGTATTTGGTCTTATCAGATGTTTAGTCAATAGCTGAAACATTTATTCATAGCCAGTCAATTACAACACCAGGAAATCAGCTACTGAATAAACTGTGCTATTAATTTTCCATCAGAGATTCATGTTTGAATGACCATGCATTTCATAGATTTAAATACTGAAAGGCTAATTATCTCCAAGGCCCCATTAAAGGGATAGCATAGATTACAATAAAAAACAATCTTAATATTGCTCAAAAATGATCCTCAGGGGCGTCCCTGGTGGCGCAGTGGTTGAGAGTCCGCCTGCCGATGCAGGGAACACGGGTTCGTGACCCGGTCCGGGAAGATCCCACATGCCGCGGAGTGGCTGGTCCCCTGAGCCATGGCCGCTGAGCCTGCGGGTCCGGAGCCTGAGCTCCGCAACGGGAAAGGCCACAACAGTGAGAGGCCCACGTACCGCAAAAAAAAAAAAAAAAAGATCCTCAGCTTTCAATGCTGAAGAGTACTTCATTTCTCTGTCTATGGCACACACTAAGCAATATATATACATAACCCCCCCCCCAGCAATTTCTTTCCCAAAACCTTAGAAAAATAAACCTGAACAGCTTCTTAAATACAAAGATTCATTAATTTATAAAGTTAAATGCAGATTAAAACCTTTTCTTCCTAATCTCTGTTCAATGTTCAAATCATTATTTTTTTCCTTTTAAATGACTGTCTCACAAAATGCCGTTATCGTGAATAAACTGATACTGTGTATTTTCTGGACTACTAATCTGAGAACCAGTGATTTGGGTCTTGAAGGTATCTCTCTTCATAAATGTAGTTGGCCTTCCCCTTAAAAATGCTATGATATATACACATAGGGAATAAAGTTGACAGTCACACAGTTTCATATTTTTTCTTCCTTCTGATAAAGTTACTTTGTATTTTGGGACCCACAAAATGGGGGCCACCCCAGTGGCCTGGTCCACATCACAAATCTAAATCTGTACTTATGGGAAATGACTGTCAAGGAAACCTCACATACACTGATCACAATCCTCCAACTCAGAGTTAGCTAGCTCACCTTACCCTAGAAAACAGGACCTGCTAGCCTTATAAGGAAATCCCCAACCTCCTTGCCAATCGCGCCCTGTTTAGAGTTGTCTCTATAAAACTCACTCTTGTCCAACATCCCTCAGGGAGAGTGCACCACTGATGGTGAGGCACTTACTGCCTCAACCCATGGATTGTTTTCCCTTGAATATAGCACATCAAAGTCATTACTAAATAGCTATGTCATTTGAATTTGTCATTTGACCTTGTCTGCCTTTGTTCCTACCTCCTCCCTCCCCTCCCCTCTCCTCTCCTCCCCCCCTCCTCCCCTCCCCTCCCCTCCCCTCCCCTCCCCTTCTCTCCTCTCCTCTCCTATTCTCCCCTCCCCTCCCTTCTTTCCCTTATTCTAAAAATAACTATGAAGCTTGCTTCTGGGATTCTTTTTCACAAAGAACTCATAAACAGTAGAAATGTTTTTTATCTTGCTTAGAAACAAATTACAACATGTTAACTGGAGGAAAAATTACACTTACATTCAGATTCATGTGTTTATAATAAGTGGAAGAGTAAGATCGTCACAGCTTGTCTTGATTAATTTGGCACAGAAGCATGATATTCCAAGTATCCTGGAATTGTTGTCTTATTTGATTGAGTGTCATTTCTGGATGACTTGCTACTCAAATATTAGCTAGACCAACATAGGAATGAAATGTTTTCATACCCACCTCTCTGAAGAAATTAGAGATTTATTATATATTACACCCAACTCACCTTTCAGTGATGATCAAAATTCTCACACCCAAAGTTGCACCTCTATGCTAGTCTGTGCTCCTCTTATATGATAGAGCACTGGCACTGTCAAATTTCTTTTTAGCACATACGCTTTCATATAACTTTCCATTCCCACCCTCCATGCCCTCCCTGAAATTCTTCTAGCTCAACAGGATACATTATCATCTTTCTATCGGATGCCCATACATGCTATCACCAACAGAGACAATTCAACAACTTAACACATTTATAAAAACGCAGAAAGTACCTGGACATAGGCTCTGCAAGAGCGCTCTCTTTTCTGAAGCTGAATCCATTAAGACAGCAGATTAAACACAGAATAGAAAAAACAAGTTAGTGACAGAAGAAAACAAGAAAAATAAAAGAACACATCTACACAAACACCTTATTTTGTTGTGCACTACTTTCAAGAAGAGAATGAAAGCTAAGCAGCAGCAAAATGTCAGCAACAGTTTGAAAAATAGTAACTAACAGCTTTTCAGAACCCAAGTGATAACTGGATGGTATAAAGCTGTTAATGATGGAAAGAAATCTTAGACTAAATTTAGTAGAAATTAGTAAGAATCAATATACTTCATTCATTTGACATGATTCATTTGACATGACGTTAGTTATTAATTCATGGGCCACAAATGAAGATCTATGAAGTTAAGTAAATTATGTCAAAAATTTGGAACCCATTTTTTAAAGATAGTAAATTGTCTGTGGTTTACAGATTTTTAGGTGGTTTATGTGTCCCACAAACCATTTGTTCATACATACAAAAAGTTCTATTTATTGAGAAAATAGAAGTGCCCATTCATTTGACTATTTGATTCTAAGGGACAAATACCAAGAGATAAGTAACTTCTGATTAAAAGAATGCAATCGATATTGTGATTTATCTTGTTTTTATTTCTTGAAGAATTCCTTTTGATGGTTTTGACGAAAAATTTTATACATTTTAGAAACTTCTGTGGGATAAGAAGCCTGTTTCTGTGTGTTTCTTTGTTTGCATACAGAATGATGTTTTTCTGGGCAAAGGTTAACAGCAACTCATACTCAGTCCCAAACATTTTTTCCTGGTGATAAAATGAATAATTAATACATATATTTGCTCTGTTTAAATAAATGACTACAAATTTTATAAATTAGATTGTAGTTTTCCTCCTTTTCCCTATTATTTTCCTTCAGGAGCCTCGATTGTTCAAGGAGAAAATTACCCAGTTTTAAGAAGCAGTTACT
Source organism: Orcinus orca (assembly GCF_937001465.1). Lineage (NCBI taxonomy): Eukaryota > Metazoa > Chordata > Mammalia > Artiodactyla > Delphinidae > Orcinus > Orcinus orca. The sequence continues at coordinate 73,921,611 of NC_064562.1, forward strand.
CTGATGCCTTTTGTGTGGCTAATACTCTCCCACTTTAATTCATGCATTCTTCAATAAGCATAGAGCAGTTACTCCTCTAAAGAATTAAGTGAGGAATGAGTGCAAGTAAATTGTCAGCACTGTCATTTGGATCACTGACTCTCATTTTGGTTTAGCAGGTCTCTAAACCCTCCAGAATTTCAATGTGGAGCACAATTGATTTGTACCAAGTTGACTTTGCAAATCTGATGGGTTAAAACTGCTTCAGGGAACAGTGGGAACCACAGGAAATGAGAGCAAGCCAGGAAGCATGTGAATAACCTCTGCCCTCCCATCTTCTTACCCCATCATGCAAATTAACATATAACAAACCACGTTATATAAACAGCTGAAAAGAGCCAAATAAGAAACAAAAGAGAGCATTAAAAAGCTTCACAAATGAAAATTTGTCCATTATGCAGTTATTTGATATTCAGACTAGGCAAGCTTATTAGCTGTAGCTAGTTAGAATGTGACATTAATTGCCAGGTTTACCCGATATTGTCAGACATCGACACCATTTTTAAATAAAGATACAAAGTATTGCTATAACAAGTAATGGTATGGATACGTAACATTAATAGAAATTACTATATCCAGTACATTATGATAACAATAGCTGGCAGCAATATTCATTAATAGCCTCCAGTCAGCCTGGGTAACGACACATTAAAATCACAGCATGCCCAGACTACATAGGCAGCTGTGGATTATATTCTGCCAGCGGCTTGGTTGAGATTCTATCAGGAATATGAATGACAAAAATAACTCCTTTTTGCTCAGCATGAAAAAAACTTTAGTAATAATTTATATCTAATTGATAAAACTGAATCTATTTTCTGAGGATGAAATTGCAGGAAAAACTGACAGATAAAATATCTAGCTTTTTAATGTCAAACCATTATTATTTTAAAAAGTTTCTTCCATCTCATGAGTGAGACTCCTAGTCTAATACGACAGAAAAGAAATAAACATAATAAAGACCAGTCTGCAAAGTTATTTTTTCATTCTAAAGGGGAATGTTCATTTAGTGAATTTCATACAGGACATTAGAGGGTCACTGCCAAATTCTTGCTTTTTTAAGTAATAAGATTATCACTGATATTTGAGACCTTAAAATCAAGTTTCAATAACCGATTATCTTTACTACAAAAATGCCATTCAGGGAATACATGTTATCTGATGGCAGCATTCTAGTATCTTTTCACCATGTGATATTTTGTTACATAAATAAATGATATTCTTTATAAATATATTAAATGTATTTTACATACTTATGTAAATAAAATGCTTATATGTGTATAGATTATATATAAAATGCTTATATATGAGTATATAATGTATATAAATATATAGTAGATTTATAAGTATAAATTAAAATACATAAAATTCCTTAAAATTTAAAAAATAAATTATTTTTATTAGTTACAATTCAAAGTTGCTGAAACACATTTAAATCTTTTAAGTTATAATGGTAATGATACAAAATCAGTAATTTAAAAATCAAAAGGAAATAAAAATTAAAACAAATACTTGCCCTATGAGTTTTTTAATGTAATATTAATTAGGTTAAATTATTTTTAAAAAATCTATAATGTATTACTAATATCCTTTTTCATTGTTATTTTCTAAATTTCTGCTTGTTGATTAGACATTTGTTTTACTGTTAATTATATTAATATAAAGGTTTGAAAGGGAAAAAAAAAACCAAAAGAAATGGCATTTATCTATAGTAACCCTGTCCGAATTTAGCATACAAAAGAGTACTATGGAAAATAGAATTGTAAATTCAAAATACATATAGAGAGATCTCATTTATTGTTCCTTAGATTGAAAGTCAAATAAGGTCATTATTATACTGCAGTAATGAAGTGAATTGAATATAGCTAGCAATTCTCTTTAGAATGATCTGATTTTATGGAAAGAAAGAAATTAATCAGGGAAGTCTCACTGATTTTACAACTTTAAAGATACATGTAACAAAGGTCCTTACCTTGTTCAAACTTCGTGCAGCACTATCTTTTCCACCTGGGGTCAAGTTCCGGAGCTGTACATCTAGGAGGCCTACCAGCTGATCCATGGCCCGGACTGAATAAGTGATATCTCCAGCATTCAAATGATTTCTTGTCTGTTCAGCCAGTTCTCTAGCAATGTTGGCAGCTGTCTCTCCAGATTTCAACTACAATTTTGAAAACAGAACAAAAAGGAAAGAGATCTTAAATAAGTAATTTTATTGGTTTCTTTGGACAATTGTTTTTGCATATGTTTTAATCATTGAGGCAAGAAAGTTATTAAACCCCACCTTTACTTGGTATACATTCCTTAAGTTTTCCTGCTAATCCATTATTTTCTTCAATACCTAACTTGAAATTCATGCCTTTAGGAAGCTCCTCTTGAGGAATTTAACTTCTAGAAATTGTTCTTAGTTTACCCATCTGGGTGGTTAAGTCTAAGGTTTGCCCTATGACTTTTCTCTATGCGTTTCTAAATTGGATGCTGACAGAGGCCAGTACAAATTTTCCATTATGCCTAGTTTAGCACTTAGTTCACAACGAATACTCACTGGCTGCTAAACTCTGTGAAAATTTAATTCCAAATAAAATCCCTGCTTTTCAAAGTGCTGTTCATCTTCTTACTAAGTAAGAGATTTTGTTCCCAATGTATTAGGTAGCAAACTATTGCTTAGTTTCTAGCACTTTCCTTTTCTGAAAGTACGTGCTGCTTTTTCAAGTATATTCTACAAGAATTTTTCAAATTGTCAACAATCCAAAGATGTTAAAAGAGATAGACTAATACCCTATGATTACTTGAGCAAATTTGATAGCTCTGGGTAATAAGACAGGAATATATATTAGCTTATAAGGAAGGCCTGGGGAACTTAAAAAAAAAGTAAGTGTAATTTCCCAATTTATCATGTCCTTTATCATTTTTAAACTAATAGACTAAGATTATAAAATATTTACACAATACAGATATAGGTATGCAATGCAAAATCATGAATGTCTCTTCTTTTGCCTCTATATATTCTCACTTCCCAGAGATTGTTAATGGTTTGGCATGGATCTTTCCTGACTTTAGCCTGCTCTATTACTTCTTAAATATATAATAGTGTCATTATTTAGAAAATTTTCTTTTCTTCTCTTTTTCTATTTTTAACACAGTCTAATACAGAACTTAGGATCCTGAACAGAAAGGTCCTCTCTTTGTAAGGCTATCTTCCTAATGGATATCCAGAAAGCTATAAGGGGCACAACAAAAACTCTTAGTCAAATAGGTTATCACTATCTATTCGGGGATGCTTAATAAATGTTTGTAGCAGTATTGAGTGTTAAAGAAACATGAATAAATTGGAGAAATTGGAATAACTAAATTGTTAACGATCACATTCTCAAGTATATAGAAAAATCCTAATTCAAAAACATAAAAATAGTTTAATAACAAAGTGTTGGCAAAGATTTGTAAAAATGTATATGACCATTATAAACTACTACTGAATGTGTATATTTGCATACTTCCTATGTAGAGTAAATTAATAGTGTCTATTAAACTCTGAAATGTGAAGACTGTATAAGACAGAGATTTCTCTTATCACTATCAACCATAAAAAAATAATCCCACTGTTACGAAAGAGATATGTTCAAAGATGTTCATTCTAGCTTGCTTATAATAGAAAACAAAATGGGCTATGACTGTGGAAAACTGCTTATGTATATAAATACTATGGAATATTAATCAACAGTTTAAAAGTATGAAGGAGAACAATATTGTTAACGTTAATCTTCAACATGTAATATTGAGTTAAAATAAATGCAAGTATAAAAATTATTTATATGCTAATATATATAGGCATGTTATTTGTGAAATAACACAACTTGAGTAGCATATAAACATGTTACCTATGAAAAATAAATATTATATGTAAATATTTTACATTTATATATATATGTGTATATGTTTAAACACATAGAACAAAATCTGAAAGATGGAAATCAAAAAACAAATCCTTTTCTGCAATGTTTAAATTTTACAAGAAGAATATTAATGTATTACAAGAAGAATATGTTAAAGTATTATTATATAGTTAATTGGTACTTTTTAGAAACGCTTAAAATAAAAAAAACACTTGCACTAAATTTTTGAATTTGTAAATTATGGTCAGGACCTGAAAACCTGAGATACTTATAAGACCAAATGGAATAGATTGTAAGGTTCAAGGATAAGTGTGTAACAAAGTCAACGTAGACCCACTGATGGATCATGAAAGTACTTTTAAGTGGTCACAAAGTGACGTAAATGTGATTATAATCCATACATTTAATCATTGCATATAATTTAGGGCTACTTACTGGTAATCTAGTAAATCAATTAATGATTTATAAAATTCGGTATTCGTTAATTAAATTGGTGAAATGCTAGTACTCATGAAGTATTCAAATTCAATATTCCATCAGTAAGTCTGAACACCTGATACAATTGCTTGGCAATGTTGCACAACTCCTGTGCACGTGAGTATCCAGATAGCTGGAATTCCTATAATTTTCCAAAGGGGTATTCTTTTAATCAATGCACCACTCATAGAGTCTTTTTTTTTTTTTATAGAAAGGCAGACTGCCAAATACAGCACTTCATTTGGATATGTCTAGAGTCTTGGAAGCTTGACTACCCTATGTTCTCCTACAAATGGACCTTGAGAGCTTGATTGGAGGTTCTAGCAGGGGAGCGTACCTACTCATATACCCTTGACTGAAGAATGGTCCTCCTCTATTGGGAAAGGTCATCCTCTTCAACCAAGCGAGCAGCTTTGGAAGGGATGCACGTGGAGCGGTGAGGGAGGAAGGGGACACCTGCCTAGCCAGCCAAATCAGCCGAATCAACCCTGGAGATCAATGGGGTGACAGATGCCACATCCACCATCCATAGAGTCTTGCATTTGTTGTAGTTTCCCACCTACGCTATTCTTATAAAAATGAATCTATTTGTGGAATTACTATTGTTTTACTTTGTTAAGCATTATGCACTTGTATAATTGTTTTATTATCATTATTACTGTATTGTTTTCTTCTATGCCTTTATTACCACCATTACCAATACCATTATAATATTTTTTCTATGAGAAAATGTCAAGGCACATGGACCTCTGGAGTCTTTTGATTCACTTAAATGGGCGCTGTTGGAAAAAGGCTGAGATCTACTAGATAATAGGCTTTCTTTCATACATTATCTTCAAAACTAAAGATGCAAGTACTGACTTTCATTACAGCTATCAGGGAACATTATAAAAAACAAAATTACTTATCAAACAGAAAAAAATAGGTATTTTCACATTGTAATTCAATTTCTTTTCTTTTTCTGTGTAGTTGTACAAACATAGTCTTCAATTATTAATTATTATAACATTGGGGTAGGACATGATAAGATGAAAAAGGAGGCCTATGTAACTCCCTAATATAAAAATTTAAACTTTTTCTTTATGAACAGTAATGAAAAAGTTGAAAATGTAAATGACTAATAAGTCAAAATATTACTGCTCTCAACATAAAAGATAATGATGCTGCCGACATATGTGTCAAAGCAGATAGTGTAGTGTTGTAAAACCATGAGTCAAATATGAAAATCTCTAGTGGATTATCTTAAAAATAGTAACTACATTTTAGCACTCAAATGTTTATTTATGAAGAATAAATCTAATTAACCCCACAAAAGAACTCTGGAACTCAATGTTCACCAACAAGGAAGTTGTAAGAAAAAAACTAAAGTACAAATAAGTTATAAAAATGTTTATAATAAAAATGTGATAAGCATGTTTTTAAAGTAAAATAAAAACTAATATAACCAGTTATTCATTATGGTCCTCTCTTCCTCTTAAAATTGAAGAAATCATAGTAAAATTCTTTCATTCATTCGACAATCATTTGGACACTGGTTATTTCTTAAGGAAATAAAGACAAATGTTATATGTGGCTCTTGCGCTCAGGAATCTCACGTTCTACTAGTTGGTATTGCGGGGGAGGGCGCATAAAGGCAGATAATACTAATTCAACAATGCAATCATAATAACAGAATGTATATGAGGTGTTATTGGACTATAGTACAGGGGTAATAAACACCTGGAAATTAGGTGGGAAAGCAACAGAAAGTAACAATAAGTTGAAAGTTAAAAGATAAGTTGAGGGTGACTTGGTAAGATAAAATTCTGGTGGGGACCAGCAGGGAGAGACAGCCAAGAGGATGCTATATAAAAAGCGAAGTCTAAATAATCATGGTTTGGGAAGACAGGGCACTAAAGGCAGAACAGAAAGAAAAAGCACATTTTTCTATCTTCAGAATTCCATTTGGTACCTACATAGCACAAATTGTGTGTCTGTATGTATTAAATATATATATCTAGTTTTTAAAAAATAGAATATCTCTACCTCTACTTATAATTTCAACAATTGTTCCTTCAGTCTAAATGTTCATTTGTTATTTAACCAAAATTTGAATTTCTAATAGTATTATGCTAAAGTCTGGGGATAAAATGGTTCCCAATAACAGGACCTTACGTACTAGAAAGCGAAGGGCTATTAATAAATTAACTGCACAAGAATTTGATTTCAGTTTTTTTTGAGGGCAATACAGAATCCCAGTGCGGTAGAGTAGTTTAAAGGTATTTTAACCTGGTATATGAAGTTAGGGAATAATTTAGGAAATACTTCTCTGAGAAAGAATGTGTAATCTGAGATGAAATAGAAAAGAGGGAATTAGGTTGGGACGAGGGCTGGAGTTTCCGGGCAGAGAGAGCAGCTTTTAGGAGAGGGGGCGGGGGGGGGGGGCAGGGAGTCTTAAGCGTGCCGCACAAAGGGCACTTGTGACTGGGGTTTAGGCAGCTGGAGAGGTAAGCAAGGAGCAGATTGAGTAGTCTCACTTTGGAAGTCATGACGACGATTTTGGAAAATTGTGTTAGGAGTGATGTGAATGGGGCTTCCCTGGTGGCGCAGTGGTTGAGAGTCCGCCTGCCGATGCAGGGGACATGGGTTTGTGCCCCGGTCCGGGAAGATCCCACATGCCGCGGAGCGGCTGGGCTCGTGAGCCATGGCCGCTGAGCCTGCGCGTCCGTCCGGAGCCCGTGCTCCGCAACGGGAGAGGCCACAACAGTGAGAGGCCCGCGTACCGCAAAAAAAAAAAAGTGATGTGAATGTACTGAAGAGTCTAAATAGGAGTGGTCTAATCACTCTTATATTTGAAATCAAACTCAGTAGAATGGATTTAGAGGGTTCGGGAGTCAATGAAAGGAGACCTGCTGTGAGGTCTACTGCCACAGCAGTAGAAGAAGCTGTTGTGGATTAAGGGTAGTAGCAGTGGAGAAAAGTGACAACTGGCCTGATGTGGGAGAGATTTACAAGTACCCTGACAGGCCTATTATCTGATTGGACGTGTGAGGTGAAGGAAAGGGAGGCACCAAGAGTCATCTCCAATTTTCTTGTTGCTCATGGCAGTGGTGGCATCAACTGGACTCTCTCATAGTCACTGTGACCTCAAGGTTCAAGCTCAGTTCAAAGGTTGCCTTCTCAGACCAGGCCTTCACTAACCATATTCTTTCCACGGGCATCCAGAAGCTACTCTTCTTTCTGATTGTCCTATTTATTTCTCTCACCACTGTTATTATTATCTTATTTTCATACAAAAATATACACATATCTTGAATCTGCCTCAAGTCTTCTGTGCAAAGAGGCAGGACTGAAATAGTTATTTCATATATTCTAGCTTAAAGACATCATTACAATGTCTATCTCTAACATTTCTTTTATTCTGCTTAAGTTATTTCTCAGAAGTAAGTACATGCACACTGAGAAATCTTATGAGTTTTGTGAGGATTAGTAAATTAATGCCTGTATTGAAATGGTGGGATTATACCTAGGGCTTCAATAGGGGAGGGGAAACCCTGCAGTTAAAGATAATAATTATGAGAGAGATGGATACTATTTGCATTTCAAATTTTGACACAAGGAAAAACAGTTTGCTTTGAAATAAGCTTTGATATTTTATGGGATTTATTATATCAAACATTAATCAGGTGTCAAAACAATTCATGATGAAGTTACTCATATTGTTTAAGTACAAAGCTACCATTTCTTTGAAAGATCTGCCTATTTTTTCTATAAATCTGAGTCAAGTAGGTATATAAACAATAAAATGCTTCTAGCTTACAACTGAATGTAGGCTAAATGAGCCTGAAGATGTGGAAATTCCACTAACCTCTGATCAAATTAACAAGCAATTTACTTTCATTCCATAGTAGATCTACAGAGGCTAAAAGAATGGAGAAATTAAGATCTGGGTGACAGGATTCAACCAGTCTTCCAGAGCAAATCACCGGCTTATTTTATACTGTAAACAGAAACATCATTTCTAGATCTTCACATCCTTCTTTAGAAAATGCAGGAAGAATCTTACATTATCTCAAAAGCTGTCAGTAGTTTGTGTGCAAACAGACGAAAAGATATTTCAGTTTGCTAGAAATAAGAAGACTATTTCCCAGTAACAATTCAGGCATATCTTTTTCATATAATAGTTGGACCAGGTAATGAAGTAGGAAGCAGACCTTACTTTACATGTAAATAAATACAGAAAGTCTTCACAACTTTAATTTCACAATTTCCAATTGAAAAAAAGACAGGAGGGATTATAAAGTGCAATGAATTCTTTAAAGGTATGCAAAATAGAAAGTATAAACTCCTTTTTGATAACATGAGTCCAAGCTAGAGGTCAAGCTGAAGCCAGAGACTATGATTTCAGCAAACAGTCATTAAGAAATGTGAGAAAACAGGATATTTTACCACATATGTTAGAGAAGGTAGAGCTCTAAACTAATTTGTTGGCTTCCAGTATGACCAGAAACATATTTTTAAAACATTAATTTGAAGACATATGTACCTAATCTCACTATCTATTTAATCTATCTTTGTATCCAATCATCTGTTTATCTTTGTACCTACCTTTCTGTCCACCCATTCATCCACCCACCCAACCACCTACCAGTCTCTCTTTCCCTCTCTGCCCCTACACTCCACCACTGCACCTTTTTGTACAACTTTTGCTTTTCCCCTTCTATACAAATTATTAAATCTCATGATTATGAAAGTATTCTGGCCAGTTTGTAACAAATTTCTTCTGCCTTTAAAGGCTTAGATTTTCTCTAGTGAAATGTAATCTATTCTTTAATATCACTCAAAATTTAATCTATAATTTCACCAGTATGTAAGGGGCCTAAATTCATTTGTGAGTCAGAAACCATCAAGATTCTCTGCTTGCTTTCCCCCTCCTGGCCTGACTGTAGGGGAAAAAAACATTACTCATTTCTTAATGAAAATGAAAATTTAAGGTTTGCTTTTTCCAACTAAAGTAAGCATCCTGATCCACTTATTTGTGTATACTTGCTCTCTACAGTGGTGCCTGACATACAGTGTGTGAATAGTACCAATAACAAAATGAAAGATCCTCCCATGGGAAAGATGCAGTGACTGCGGTCCAGGGTGGTCTTTTCTTTAAAGCCCTCAGGAATTCCCCACAGGCACTATAAAAGCATAAGAGATGGGCCTCATGTTCCAAGGTACGTTCACCCACAAACTTGCAGAGGGAAAACTGAATACACTGTTTAAATGAGAGAATCGCCCCTTCTTTTCTTTTTTCATCTATGCTTTTATTGCGGGTAACAAGTGTTACTCTATGTTAAAAGTCTGAACCACAATGAGCAGAGGAGGGAAGGAACAAATCATTCCGGACACCTATTTCACTTTTACTTTTTCACACTGGCATTAACAAACAAATTAAAGAAAAGAAGGGAGGTCAGAACAGAGGAAGGAGGATGGAACAAGGGAAAGGGAGGAGGGGTGAGAGAAGGGAAGTAAAAACTGTGAACTCTGCTGGTTACTTTCCATTTGCTAATTCAAGGAAGGCCTCTTTCCATCCTCCTCCATCCTTCTCTCTGCCCTAGGAGGTGGACTTACATGATGTTAGTAAGAGCACCCCTCTTCTCTGGCTTTTGTTTGGGTTTGGCCAGTGGTGAGGCTGGGCAGGTGAGGAGGCTGGAAGAGGTGAGTGGGTGAGATCAGAGTATTTATTCCCCTAGATCTTTTCTGAAGAGTTGCCTGAGGCTAGGTTGTGTCTCTTGTCTGTATAGGTCATCTTTCCTCTCAAGGATACCCTGTTACCAGTTTTCCGTCATTCCATTGATCTGGCAACAGAGGCCTGGGGTTGGGAACAGCTCCATCCCTGTTACTAGCTCTGGGTTCCTCTCAAGCCCTTGCAGTTCACCTCTGCTCCCACAAATGCCACTGTAAACAAACCCTCTTCAAAGGTTCCATCTGTTTGTTTTTGGGACTCAGGTCCTGAGGGAGTAAATGAGCAAAGGGATGAATTCTGTGGAAGATGCTTTGGGGAGGAGGGAGAGAAAATAGGGACAAATAACTCTGTGGACAGTGCATACAAATTCTCTCTCAGAAGCTTACGATGTGAATAGTTAAAAGTGTTAGAGTTTTGTGGTAACCTGTTCAACTATCATTTATGTTTAATGAATAGCATAAATACTTGGAGGTATAAGTACAAGACTGGAGAAAAGTGAAGAGAGACTAGGTAAGTGGGTGTGGGATATAAAGGCCATCATGATCTATTCACAGTGTAGCCAGTGTTGTGGCTAAATGTGACATGCTGATAAAGGTAGACCCAGCTAAACACCAGCTCCAGCACTGACCTGGCAATAGTTACATAAGCCAATTCACAGGGCTCAAACACCTCCTGTTATACTTCTGACAATTCTATAAATTTGTAAGTAATCAAGCTAAGGTAGTATTATAAATTCCAACTCTCTAAATTGAATAATCTTAATATAATTATAATACAACATAATTTTACAGGTGCTACAGGATTACACAGAAATGCTCCAAAAGAACGGAACATACTTGCTATAAAACAAAAACATTCCATCCCTAAATCAAATGGGCAAGAGCTGTCTGCTCTTTGCAAGGAATTGTGCCTTTTGTCACAAGATTAGCAGGTCTGCAGAGGAAAGAAAAGAATTAAGCATCATTATCAGTTAAAGTCACCAGTAATTTCTGCAATGAAATAGGCCAACCATATTCAGGAATTATCATGAAAACACTCACTTTCTAGGTGAATTATTACTGAATTAATATTAACCCCCGGGCTTAGTATGTAGGGAATATCTTTTAAAAGTCGCTAATGTAAGGAGATATGCTACTGATCTTTTAATCTGATCACATCCAGGAAGAGTTACTTGCCCTGGGGTCTGAGCTACATTGTAATAAAATCAAAGGACATAAAAACTGTGGCAGGAACAGTACTGAAATTGGAGAAGCATCATTATGAATAGCAACAAGTATGGAGATGCACATGTAAGAGGGTAACTGGAGTCAATATAACCACTGTTCTTCCATGATTTAGGGTAAATAGATGGTTATGGCTCATCTGCTAAAGAATCTACTGGGTAGATATTTATGGATTATTGAACAGTATATTATTGAGGATAAGCCTGGTTAAAAACAAATAGAGAAAAGAGCAAATGGCACAGAGAGGCTTTTAGTAAGGCCATCATTTGTAATACTTCTCAGGAAAAATCTCTTTCAGAAATTCCTCAGCATAGCTAATGTAACATAGAAGGACTCTCCATTTTAAGAGTGCATAAATCCGCACAAATTGCTATAATAAGGATTCATCCCATAGCCCTTTTGGCATAAATGCACATCTGGTCTCTGTTTGCAATGAAATCAATTCAAAGCCCCACAGTGCATTAATAATAAAAATGTTCAACATATTGCAACCAAATAAGCCCTGCAAATTTGAGTCTGCAAGATTCTGTCACACGTGTGTATACTTTTAACACTGATAAATGATTAGGTTACAGAACATTTATCAAATGGATTAAGATTCCAAAGGTAGACTTTTTTTTTGTAATTATTATTTCCACAGGAAAATCCATATGTATATATGCTAGAAGCTTCTGCTTGCTTGATTTATAATACCTCTTGGACTTTTATATCTGTAGTTCACAATACCATAAAAATTTTATTAATAATAAAATTATCATAAGCAATACGGCCTGGCTTAGAGGAAGTACATGGATTTCCCCTTTAAGAACAACAAAATTCTAGAATTAGCTCATAGCATAATAGGCTTGTCATTAAATCTTAAATTAAAATAAAATGGAGAATTTTTTCCACATTAATTTAAAAATTATTGACTATTTTGTTTTCAGCAGTTATAATCAACAACAGAGGATCTAGATCTGGCAAAGCCTTCCTTGTCAGTGACACGATTTACCTTCTGTGTTATATGGCTGACCCAAGGAGAAGAACAGTTGCTAAGGTCTGGTCCTTGGGGATCCCAGATTCCATCAGGAGCCAGGCATAGATAAGTTGATACTCCTAAAATAATGAGAGAAATAGGTCTGTTTCAAATGTTCAAACCATCTTTCTTATAATGACTTTATATCCATAATATGTTCAAATATGAGTAAAGGTAAGACTATTATCATTAAACTGAGGTAATGTCTATTAAAACACCATGTACAGTGCCTAGCAAGCAACTGGCATTACAGAAACATAATACAACAAACACTCAATGTTTTTAAAGCATTTGCTGAGAACTATACCAGGTACAGGGAATAACTTCATGAATTAGATGAATGTGGTACCTGACTCCATGGGGCTTACTGCTTGAGTTTTCAGAGGCAAGGTAGCGGTTGAGTCTTAAAGGAATCAGTTTGCAGGTTTTTCAGGAAAACAAGGTGGGTAAGGGCATTCCAGGCAAAGGAAAAATATGCTGTCTTTGGGAATCATCAAGTGTTTTGAATTGAGGTCTACTGGGTAAGGGAGTTGTATTTAATGGAGTTGGAACGGCTGGCAGATCCAGATCATAAACGCCCTTGCCTGTCATCTGTAGGTGATGGAAAATCAATGAAGACCATTACGGAGAGGAGACAAATGGGCTGATTTAGGCTGTAGAAAGATAACTGTGGCAGGAGCATGGAGGATGAATTTCAGGGAGTGATATGGAAGTTGTGAGGAAGCTATTGCAATAATTCAGGTGAGAAAAGACTGTGTGGGCCTTGAACAGGGGGCACAGCAGAGGGGACAGAGAAAGGGTAAAAAGAAGACCGCAGAGTAAGCACAGTCACCTGGGACGGAGGGCTTCAGAAGGTTTCCTGTAAATCCCTTTCTCAATTTTCACAGAACAAGAACAACATATTTCTGTAGTGCTTTGCAGTCTGCAAACTGCTTTCAAATAAAGTATTTCACTAACCTCTACAACAAACATCTGAAGAAAGGGGGGCTGTTGTTATTTCTCTTTTAGAGATAAAGGAACTGAGGTCCAAAACTAAGGGGACAACGCTAAGAGATAAGTTCAAAATGTTTTCTGATTCCAGTACCACAGAAAACTCTGGAACTAAGTATTGTGCCCCTTCATAAAGGGAAGGAAGATCTCAGAATATTTTTAAACACTTTGATGAAAACAAATTAAATGTGCACTTTTATATATCTTCTTATCTTCCCACCACTTCATATACCATGGAATTCAGAAGGACATTTCCACATTGAAACTTTGTTAAGACAAACCTATTGAAGTAACCAAATCAATAACACCCAAAATCACAGCCCCCAACAATGCTAGTCTAGTGACGTCTATTATGCATTTGTTTTATTTACACATTTTATGCAATAATGCAAATTTTATGCAGGGTGTCAAGTATTAGTTTTATGAAGATCAATATCTGTAACAATAAGAAATCAAACTATTTCTGGCTTAAAATGGTAACTAATAATATGGTTACCATTTGGTCATATTATAAATCACATCAGTGAAAAGAAAAAGGTGGGGGGGCAGAGAGCTATCTAGTTCTTGACTACCTCCTAGAGAAAACAATGCAGGATTGATCTCTCTAGTGGATGCTGTGTTAGAGGAGGTTGGCTCCTGCCAGCATCATCCCTGACTATGTATGTCAAGAGGCTCCAACTATTAAAGGACAGCTATGATGACTGGTAATAAAGGATAGTCAAATCTTCGCTTTTGTTAAATGTTAGGTAGTTTCAATGATCATCTAATACAGAAGTCCTTGATCTAGTTTTCTGCAATAAACATTTGACAATTGGTGACAAGCATGAGAACTCGCTCCCACCAATCCAGTGATTCACTCTGGGCTGTTGCATAGGTGAGCTGGCCCTTTGGAGTAGCTGGGACATCCATAGCTTAATTGTAACTTGACCTCACAGCATGGGTGAAAACTACTGATCTCACAGGTATTCCCACCAAATTCTCACCTGTGACTTCTTCAGGTTGCATTCTCAAACTCTGAAAATACTTGGCTATAAATTGTAATTTAGCTGAGTCCAGAATTTAATCAAATGTTAAGTAACAAAACTATGTTGTGACCAAAAAAAAAAAAAACAACACCTAGGAAAGCAAGCCAAAGTAACAATACACTTTTAGCTCAGCTTTGTAGGACAGACTTACCTATAGTTCCTGCAGGGCACGGCTGCTTTGCCATCTGTCCTTGACGGGTCTTAAACCACATGATTTCTCGAGCTTCCACAGCCTCACAGCTCTCTTCCAGAGCTGGAATTTGGGACGATCCTGACAGAAGGTGTGTGGTAATGTCGTCAAGTACCTCAGCTGCTGGAGATGGGGTGCTGGTATTCCGGTTTCTTCTTCCTGACACCGATGGGGTGGTACTCCTGCCTGGGTTCCAAGTTGTGGTCCGAAGGGTGGTACTGGTGGTGGTGCTTCCCGTGCCAAGAGGTCCTGCGGTAGAGATATCTGAAATAAAATTCAGAAGAAAATGCCTACATTGCTTGTTCACAGTAGGACCTAAAAATGTCCTAAGACTTCAGAAGTCATTTTTATTTGACAATTCAACGAGCCTTAAACATGGGAAAAATAAGCCAATATCAAAATATCAGAGTGCTACTTGAATATCAAGACAGTCATTTGACTAATGCTAAATGTAGGCTTGTTTCTAGTTTTTCTCAACTTCAATTACAGAAAACAAAGTTACAGCACAATTCAACTCTTCAGTAAGCTTTAAGAAGCTTCAGGCCTTTTGGACAATTAGGGGATTAAAACATTTAAAGCCCTCTCCTTAGAATCTTCAAATTCAGTATAGGAAGGGAGAGAGCTATATACAATATTTTTTCCACATTAACTATAACATGAATTTCTAAAGATGTAGCAAAAAAAAAATCAGAAATTAAAGTGCTCACAAGCTAAAAGGTAAAGAGCAATTCTGAGTATAATATCCTTAACACGAATTCGAGTAGTGTGATTTACTCTGATGCTCTTAAAACAGACCCATTGTATCAAAACTTTCAAACTTCACATTAGTAACTTCCAATTAGTGTTCATAAATTATTTTCTAACTAGATTTTTAAAGTGGCATTTTCCAAGTTCCAGATAAAAGTGGTTAGGCTCATTGATCAGATATTAACAGGTTATTAAATCTATAATGTATACAAAGGAATGTCTTAATGATACTATAGAAATAATCACTGCAGAGAATTATCCTTCTGGTAAAATATATTCAGATTCCCATCATAGGAATGCAAGTGTGTACCAGGCCTCCACATACATACACTGCTTTCCTAACTGTAAGATTAGAAACTAGTCTTAACCTCACTTACTGGCAATAAACAGTGGGGGAACTGGCTCTGGTCAGATTCAAAGTAGCACAAGTTTAAGAAACTGAAGGGAGAACTGTGCTGAGCCTCCTGTTGTTTGTCATTCATGGTCTGCTTTACCATGTCATCAATTAGACTTTGCTGCCCCAGAAGAGATGGCAAATCCATCCAGTGTATTTGGTGCATAAAATAGAATAGAGATGGCAGGGGGAGGGTCTATGAATTTTTCAAACACTTATTTATTTATTTTTTTAACATCTTTATTGGAGTATAATTGCTTTACAATGGTGTGTTAGTTTCTGCTTTATAACAAAGTGAATCAGTTATACGTATACATATATCCCCATATCTCCTCCCTCTTGCATCTCCCTCCCACCCTCCCTAACCCACTTCCGTAGGTGGTCACAAAGCACCCAGCTGATCTCCCTGTGCTATGTGGCTGCTTCCCACGAGCTATCTATTTTACATTTGGTAGTATATATATGTCCATGCCACTCTCTCACTTCGTCCCAGCTTACCCTTCCCATGTCCTCAAGTCCATTCTCTATGTCTGTGTCTTTATTCCTGTCCTGCCCGTAGGTTCTTCAAAACCATTTTAAACACTTATTTAATCATTGAAATTGTAGCATTTCTGAAATGATACTATTTGCTATTTTGTCTTCTTGCTTGTTCTTCTGTTTCCTCTCCCCTTCTTCCTCCATTTTCTCTCGCGTTCCCTCTCCACGTGAATGGTAATGTTCATAACTACATTTACTCAAAGTTCATACAAGAAACCACAGTATCCTTCTTTCCCCTTCTTTTTTCTGTATACACCATATCACCCAAATTGCCAAGTCTGGCAGATTCCGTCTCATTTAAAAAATTTCTTGGAGACCTTCAACATGGCGGAGGAGTAAGTTGTGGAGATCACCTTCCTCCCCACAAATACATCAGAAATACATCTACATGTGGAACAACTCCTACAGAACACCTACTGAATGCTGGCAGAAGTCCTCAGACCTCCCAAAAGGCAAGAAACTCCCCACGTACCTGGGTAGGGCAAAAGAAAAAAGAATAAACAGAGACAAAAGAATAGAGACGGGACCTGCACCAGTGGGAGGGAGCTGTGAAGGAGGAAAGGTTTCCACACACTAGGAAGCCCGTTCACTGGCAGAGAGAGGGGTTGGCAGGTGGCGGGGAAACGCTGGAGCCACAAAGGAGTGTGCAGCCACAGGGGTGCAGAGGGCAAAGTGGAGAGATTCCTGTACAGAGGATAAGTGCCAACCAGCAGTCACCAACCCGGGAGGCTTTTCTGCTTACCCGCCGGAGCGGGCGGGGCTGGGAGCTGAGGCTTGGGCTTTGGTCACAGTGCAGGGAGAGGACTGGGGTTGGCTGCGTGAACACAGCCTGAAGGGGGCTAGTGCGCCACAGCTAGCTGGGAGGGAATCAGGAAAAAGTCTGGAACTGCCTAAGAGGCAAGAGACCATTGTTTTGGGGTGTGCGAGGAGAGGGGATTCAGATCACTGCAAAAATGAGCTCCAGAGACAGGCGTGAGCCGTGGCTGTCAGCACGGACCCCAGAGATGGGCATGAAAGGCTAAGGCTGTTGCTGCAGCCGCCAAGAAGCCTGTGCGCAGTCACAGGTCACTATCCACACCTCTCCTTCTGGGAGCCTGTGCAGCCTGCCACTTTCAGGGTCCCGTGATCCAGGGTCCCATGATTCAGGGACAACTTCCCTGGGAGGACACACGGTATGCCACAGGCTGTCGCAATATCACGCCAGCCTCTGTCGCCAGAGGCTGGCCCCGCATTCCGTACCCCTCCCTCCCCCTGGCCTGAGGGAGCCAAAGCCGCCTAATCAGCTGCTCCTTTAACGCCATCCTGTCTGAGCGAAGAACAGATGCCCTCAGGTGACATACATGCAAAGGCGGGGTCAAATTCAAAGCTGAACCCCAGGAGCTGTGCGAACAAAGAAGAGAAAGGGATATTTCTCCCAGCAGCCTCAGTGGATTAAATCTCCACAATCCACTTGATGTACTCCGCATCACTGGAATAGCTGAATAGACAATGAATCATCCCAAAATTGAGGCAGTGGACTTTCGGAGCAAATGTAGACATGGGGTTTGCTTTCTGCATCTAATTTGTTTCAGGTCTTATGTTTATCTTAGTTTAGTATTTAGAGTTTATTATCATTGGTAGATTTGTTTATTGATTTGGCTGCTCTCTTTCTTTTATATATATATATATTTATATATATATATATTTTTTCTCTTTCTTGTGAGTGTGTATGTGTATGCTTCTTTGTGTGATTTTGTCTGTATAGCTTTGCTTTTAACATTTGTCCTAGGGTTCTGTCTGTCTTTTTTTTTTTTCTTTTAGTATTGTTTTTAGCGTTTATTATCATTGGTGGATTTGTTTTCTGGTTTCATTGTTCTCTTCTTTCTTATTTTTTTTATTACACTAATTTTTTTATGTTTAATAATATTTAAATTTTTAAAATTTTAATAACTTTCTTTTCTTTCTTTCTCTCTCTCTCTCTCTCTGCCTCTCTCTCTCTCTCTCTCGCTCTCCCTCCCTTTTCTTCTCATCTTTGTGGCTAACAGGGTCTTCGTGCTCCGGCCAGGTGTCAGGCCTGTGCCTCTGAGGTGGGACGAAAAGAGATCTCCCGGCTACACATGATATCAAATAACAAAAGCTCTCCCAGAGATCTCCATCTTAACGCTAAGAGCTGGCTCCACTCAACGACCAGCAAACTCCACTGCTGGACACCCTATGCCAAACAATTAGCAACACAGGAACACAACCTCACCCATTAGCAGAGAGGCTGCCTAAAATATAAAAAGGTCACAGACACCCCAAAACACACCACTGGACATGGTCCTGCTCACAAGAAAGACAAGATCCAGTCTCATCCACCAGAACACAGGCCCCAGTCCCCTCCACAAGGAAGCCTAGATAACCCACTGAACCAACTTTCGCCACTGGGGGCAGACACCAAAAACAATGGGAAACACAAACTTCCAGCCTGCAAAACGGAGACCCCAAACACAGTAAGTTAAGCAAAACGAGAAGACAGAGAAATATGCAGCAGATGAGGCAGCAAGGTAAAAACCCACCAGAACAAACAAATGAAGAGGAAATAGGCAGTCTACCTGAAATAGAATTCAGACTAATGATAGTAAAGATGATCCAAAATCTTGGACATACAATGGAGAAAATATAAGAAAAATTTAACAAGGACCTAGAAGAACTAAAGAGCAAACAAACAATGAAGAAAAACACAATAAATGAAATTAAAAATTCTCTCGAGGGAATCAGTAGCAGAATAACTGAGGCAGAAGAACAGATAAGTGACCTAGAAGATAAAATAGTGGAAATAACAGCCACATAGCAGAATAAAGAAAAAAGAATGGAAAGAATTGAGGAAGTCTCAGAGACCTCTGGGACAACATTAAATGCACCAACATTCAAATTATAGGCGTTCCAGAAGAAGAAGAGAAAAAGAAAGGGATTGAGAAAATATTTAAGAGATTATAGTTGAAAACTTCCCTAATATGGGAAAGGAAATAGTCAATCAAGTCCAGGAAGTGCAGAGAGTCTCATACAGGATAAATCCAAGGAGAAACATGCCAAGACACATATTAATCAAACTATCAAATTTTAAATACAAAGAAAAAACATTTAAAGAGGCAAGGGAAAAGCAACAAATAACACACAAGGGAATCCCCATAAGGTTAACAGCTGATCTTTCGGCAGAAACTCTACAAGCCAGAAGGGAGTGGCAGGACATATTTAAAGTGATGAGAGGGAAAAAACTACAACCAAGATTACTGTACCCAGCAAAGATCTCATACAGATTTGACAGAGAAATTAAAACCTTTACAGACAAGCAAAAGCTAAGAGAATTCAGCACCACCAAACCAGCTTCACAACAAATGCTAAACGACCTTCTCTATTCAGGAAACACAAGAGAAGGGAAAGACCTACAATAACAAACCCAAAACAATTAAGAAAATGGTAATAGGAAACATACATATAGATAATTACCTTAAATGTAAATGGATTAACTGCTCCAACCAAAAGACATAGACTAGCTGAATGGATACAAGAACAAGACCCATACATGTGCTGTCTACAAAAGACCCACTTCAGACCTAGGGACATATACTGACTGAAAGTGGGGATGGAAAAAGATATTCCATGCAAATGGAAATCAAAAGAAAGCTGGAGTACTAATTCTCATATCAGACAAAATAGACTTTATGATAAAGACTACTAAAAGACACAAAGAAGGACACTATATAATAATCAATGGATCAATCCAAGAAGAAGATATAACAATTGTAAATATTTATGCACCCAACATAGGAGCACCTCAATACAGTAAGGCAAAGGCTAAAAGCCATAAAAGCGGAAATCGACAGTAACACAACCATAGTAGGGGACTTTAACACCCCACTTTCAGCAATGGACAGATCATCCAAAATGAAAATAAATAAGGAAACACAAGCTTTAAATGACACATTAAATAAGATGGACTTTATTAATATTTAGAGGACATTACATCCAAAAGCAACAGAATACACTTTCTTCTCAAGGGCGCAAAACCATATGATCATCTCAATCCATGCAGGGAAAGCTTTTGACAAAATTCAACAACCATTTATGATAAAAACCCTGCAGAAAGTAGTCATAGAGGGAACTTACCTCAACATAATAAAGGCCATATATGACATACCCACAGCCAACATCGTTCTCAATGGTGAAAAACTGAAACCATTTCCACTAAGATCAGGAACAAGACAAGGTTGTCCACTTTCACCACTATTATTCAACATAATTTTGCAACAGCAATCAGAGAAGAAAAAGAAATAAAAGGAATCCAAATTGAAAAAGAAGAAGTAAAGCTGTCACTGTTTGCAGATGACATGATACTATACATAGAGAATACTAAAGATGCTAATAGAAAACTACCAGAGCTAATCAATGAATTTGGCAAAGTAGCAGGATACAAAATTAATGCACAGAAATCGTGTACACTCCTATATACTAATGATGAAAAATCTGAAAGAGAAATTAAGGAAACACTCTCATTTACCATTGTAATAAAAAGAATAAAATACCTAGCAATAAACTTACCTAAGGAGACAATAGACCTGTATGCAGAAATCTATAAGACACTGATGAAAGAAATTAAAGATGATACAAATAGATGGAGAGATATACCATGTTCTTCGATTGGAAGAATCAACATTGTGAAAATGACTCTACTACCCAAAGCAATCTACAGATTCAATGCAATTCCTATCAAACTACCACGGGCATTTTCACAGAAGTAGAACAAAAAATTTCACAGTTTGTATGGAAACACAAAAGAGCCCAAATAGCCAAAGCAATCTTGAGAAAGAAAAACGGAGCTGGAGGAATTAGACTCCCTGACTTCAGACTATACTACAAAGCTACAGTAATCAAGACAGTATGGTACTGGCACAAAAACAGAAATACAAATCAATGAAACAGGATAGAAAGCCCAGAGATAAACCCACACACCTATGGTCACCTAATTTTTGATAAAGGAGGCAAGGATATACAAGGGAGAAAAGACAACCTCTTCAATCCATGTTGTTGGGAAAACTGGACAGCTACATGTAAAAGAATGAAATTAGAACACTCCCAAAAACCATGCACAAATATAAACTCAAAACGGATTAAAGACCTAAATGTAAGTCCAGACACTATAAAACTCTTAGAGGAAAATATAGGAAGAACACTCTATGACATAAATCACACCAGTATCCTTTTTGACCCACCTCCTAGAGAAATGGAAATAAAAACAAAAATAAACAAATGGGACCTAATGAAACTTAAAAGCTTATGCACAGCAAAGGAAAACATAAACAAGATGAAAAGACAACCCTCAGAATGGGAAAAAGATTTTCAAATGAAGCAACTGACAAAGGATTAATCTCTAAAATTTACAAGCAGCTCACGGAGCTCAATATTAAAAAAACAAACAACCCAATCCAAAAATGGGCAGAAGACCTAAAAAGACATTTCTCCAAAGAAGATATACAGATTGCCAACAAACACATGAAAGGATGATCAACATTACTAATCATTAGAGAAATGCAAATCAGAACTACAATGAGGTATCTCCTCACACAAGTCATAATGGCCATCATCTAAAAATCTACAAACAATAAATGTTGGAGAGGGTGTGGAGAAAAGGGAACCCTCTTGCACTGTTGGTGGGAATGTAAATTGATACAGCCACTATGGAGAACAGTATGAAGGTTACTTAAAAAACAAAAAATAGAGCTACCATGTGACCCAGCAATCCCACTACTGGGCATATACCCTGAGAAATCCATAATTCAAAAATATACCCATAGCACAATGTTCATTGCAGCACTACTTACAATCGCCAAGATATGGAAGCAACCTAAGTGTCCATCAACAGATGAATGGATAAAGAAGATGTGGCACATATATACAGTGGAATATTACTTAGCCATAAAAAGAAAGGAAATTCAGTTAATTGTAGTGAGTTGGATGGACCTAGAGACTGTCATACAGAGTGAAGTATGTCAGAAAGAGAAAAACAAATACCATGTATAATGGAATCTAAAAAAAAAAAAAGGTCCCGAAGAACGTAGGGGCAGGACAGGTATAAAGACTCAGCTGTAGAGAGTGGACTTGAGGACATGGGGAGAGGGAAGGGTAAGCTGGGATGAAGTGAGAGAGTGGCATGGACATATATACACTACCAAATGTAAAATAGATTGCTAGTGTGCAGCAGCTGCATAGCACAGAGAGATCAGCTTGGTGCTTTGTGACCACCTAGAGGGATGGGATAGGGAGGGTGGGAGGGAGATGCAAGAGGCAGGAGATATGGGGATATATGTATATGTATAGCTGATTCACTTTGTTATAAAGCAGCAACTAACACACCATTGTAAAGCAATTATACTCCAATAAAGATGTTAAAAAAAATATTTCTCTTTCTTCCCAATCACCATTATATATGTTCAACCTGCCATCATCTATGAATGAAAACAGCAGCCTTTTAACATTTTTCCTAATAAAAGCAACACCAGAGCAAAATGCCAATACTGGTATTTCAATATCTACTTTTGCAAAATAGAAATTCAAGATTTAGTAAACAAAATTTTTGACACTAAGCATTTAACACAATTCAAATATAATATTTAGCAGCACATTTTTAAACAAGTGTAATTGAATTCTTAACATTATAAACAGTAAAAATTATTATAATATATATTGTTTACATATAAAATTATCAGAATTTCCAAAAAGAAAACATAAAAGAAAATTTAATAAGTTGAAAATCAAATATTATTTATTAATGTTAATTAATGTTAAAAGTAAATCATATAATTGTATTAATATTTAGCATTGGCTTTTAAAAAATATGTGTCAATTGTGTCATTGCTGGGAATATAAGCACATTTTTTGTGCAAATTTTTCCAGGTGATGGAAAAATTATTTTTGACCTCATACTACTTGATGGAGTAGTAAGGCAATAGTTAAAAGCTAACTTTAAATTATTTTCTCTGACTCCAATTTCAGTAATGCCATCTCTCGTTTGTACTTTTGAAGGGATGATTTTTTTTTTTTTTTTTTTTTTTTTTTGCGGTATGCGGGCCTCTCACCACTGTGGCCTCTCCCGATGCGGAGCACAGGCTCCGGACGTGCAGGCTCAGCGGCCATGGCTCACGGGCCCAGCCACTCCGCGGCATGTGGGATCTTCCTGGACCGGGGCACGAAGCCGTGTCCCCTGCATCGGCAGGCGGACTGTCAACCACTGCGCCACCAGGGAAGCCCAAGATATATTTTTTTAAAGTTCAATTTGTTATGAAATACATTTCAAAGACTTTATTTAGTTTAATACAGAAACACTACTGTTAAGGATCAGTATAGATCTCTTTTCCTTGGAACTGTGTCGCAGAGAGATATCTACAAGCATGGTTGTACCTTTCTGTTTGACTTTATGCAGAATAAAAGTCCATTTTAAAAGCTGTCCCTGATTCCCCATCCCTTCCCTCCCATTTACGGCCATGTACGACTCCCAAGATCTCTGCTCAATGCCAGCTTTTGGCACAATAAGTACTACTAGTGCCATACATGTTGTCACCAGTGCCCAGGAAAGAACAGGCCTTACTTCTAGATACTGTGAAAAAAGATCTAGATTCATGAAAGAGTTCTAGCAACACACTTTGGTGAAGTTCCAGCCTATATCATATGCTATAAGGAGTTTGTCCTTCTCTATCTTCCAGCAAGGTGAAGGTGATATGACACTTTTCCAGTGTACACTGTTACTGAATTTTACCTGATGACATAGCCAGCTTAATAAAACTATGTGTTTTTAGTGCCTCATATGCTTGAGGTTGTGTATCAGGGAAGGTTACTATGTAAAAGAAAATAAGTTTGAGTGACTGTTTATATAAAACACTTTATCAAAATTGTGCAGTTTTCCTTATTATTTTGTCATTGTCATTGTGCTTATTTTGCTTATACAGATTAGTATTTGGTTATCAGAAATGTAACCAAAAAAGTCCTTCATATTAACATTTTCCCCTCATAATTAACATTTATTTCCAAAATAAATTTTTAATTCTCTTGCCCTCTGAAATTTATTGTCCATGGGTTATTTCACTCTTATGATCTGATTTATTTTGCTTAATTTTTTTTCTTCAACCTGCCTTGAAAAGAATAAATATTATTTTAATTGTTACTACAGATTATACTCTGTGGAGTACACTATGGAAGACTGAAAATAAATGACATTTGTATAGTGCTTTACATTTTGTAATGCTTTCCCTTATCTCTATTATCTCATTGAATTCTTTTTTTTTTTTTGCGGTACGCGGGCCTGTCACTGTTGTGGCCTCTCCCGTTGCGGAGCACAGGCTCCAGACGCGCAGGCTCAGCGGCCATGGCTCATGGGCCCAGCCGCTCCGTGGCATGTGGGATCTTCCCAGACCAGGGCACGAACCCGTGTCCCCTGCATCGGCAGGCGGACTCTCAACCACTGTGCCACCAGGGAAGCCCTCTCATTGAATTCTTATTTTAAAATGTGCAGAGTAATTATAGCTATGAATTCCTAATTTTACAAATGAGAAAACATAGGCTCAACTGGTAAGTGAATCATAATCATGCAAGTAGTAAGTCAGTGTCCTCTAATTCCATATTCCATATTTTTCATAATATGCTTTTAAAAGTGGCAGCCTGAATTATTTCATGCATTCTACAACTACAAGTCTTCCATAATGTTTTAAGAAGAGACTGAAGGAACTAAAATGATTCTAATAAAACATTACTATTTTTGATCACAAAACACATTTATTATTTGGCATTGACACTGTTAATGGACTTAGTTGTTTTCCCCCAAAATTCATATGTTGAAGCCCTATTCCACATATGACTATATTTGGAGATAGGGCCTTTAAAGAGGTAATTAAGATTCAATGAATTCATAAGGGTGGGGTCCTAATACAATAGAACTGCTATCCATATGAGAAGAGATATACCAGGGATACGGGGGTACAGAGTAAAGGCTATGTGAGGATATAGTGAGAAGGTGACCATCTTAAGTCAAGGAGAGAAGCCTCAGGAGAAACCAATCCTGCTAGCACCTTGAGCTTGAACTTGAGATGAACTTTCAGCCATCAGAACTGTGAGAAAATGAATTTGTGTTGGCTTAAGCCACCTAGTCTGTGGTATTTTGTTGTTGCAGCCCTAGCAGACTAATACAGGCATCTTCTGAAAAATGTAATACTTAAAATAGAATATAAACAATGGAATCAAAAATAGGATAAACTTCACGATAGAAGAAATGTTTTCTTTCTACTCATGAAATACATGGACCTTCTTCTTGATTCTCCGTTTTCTCCTTTCCTCTTTAAAATATGTACCTCCCCTCATGGTTTTCCCTTTACAAGCCTTTCTTTTGGGCTAACTTCATCCCAACATAAAGTATTTTGGTTGACTACAGAAGCATTTCCTTCTCCCCACCTTCCAAGCATTTAATCCAAGGTCAATTATTGAAGAAATCCTCCCAAGGGCCTGATAAAGGAAATATGAAAACCAAAACCATAACAATGCTGCAAGTGGCTTTTGGTTGCTTGTGCAGTGCTCTGGGCAGAAGAAAGAAATTCTGCCTGACCTCTATGAATGTCAGCTGGTGGCAGAAGATTTGATTACACGTAGTTTTTAAAAAGAAACATTAACATTATCAGTCATGAAATCATGAAATTTTCCAATTCTTTTCAGAATCCATCTATAATATTTGGCTCCATGGCCCCTTGAAATAGTGAAATTCCACATACTATCAGCCATGTGGGGGTAAAGTTATTTTTGTAACTTGATCCATTTATATTTTCTCATTCTCTCATAGAATATATTCATACTGTAAATAAAGAAAATTATCTGTTCTAATAAACATGAAGTTGTAATGGCCTTATCATGTAAGATATTAAGGGAAAATAAAGGATTTGGGGGGCATCTTATTAGAATTATCTGCTACATATTTAGCCCTTACCATGCCAGGAACTGTGCTGTATGTATTATAAGAAATACTAATTTAATATTCCTGATAACCTTAGGGTAGTTATACTGATCTTCATTTTGGAGATGAAAGAAGTCAAATTAGGCAATTCTCCCAAGCTTATATAGCTGGAAAGTGATAGAACCAGGATTCTATTCCAAGTCTATCAAAATCTCTCCCTTTCTATTAGGATTATCCTATTGTTAAAAATTTAGACAAAATTTAATGACAGGAACATATATGTAAAAACTCAATAAATTTGGAAATTAATATGTCCCCAATACTGCTCACATATGCTTTCTTGGTATTGCTATGGCCTGGACCTATTGGGTAGTTTTGAGTACTTATTATGCATCTGGCACTATTCTAACCACTTCACAGGAACTCGCCCATTTAATTCTGACAGCAAATCTGTACTATTAATTATCATGATTTTCAGATGGTGAAACTGAAGCACCAAGAGATTCAGTAATTTTTCAAAGGTTGAAAGTTCATAACAGAGAAATAACCTAGGCACACTCTTAACCACACTACCTTGGAAGGAATATTGATAACCTGAACTTGATCCACAGGAAAGTACCTGCCCACTGATGGTGAGACTGGAGGAAGTAATCCTCTTTGAGCTCATTTCTTTCTGTTATGGCATGTCTAAGTCTCTTAACGTAAGGACCCCCAAGAAAAAACTATAAAGTCCAGAAAATTGAGTACAGTGTTGGGCACACAAGTAGGCAATAAACAATCAGCAAACAATAATGTGAAATATAGCTGCTTTTTCATGAGCATATGTTATGTACCTGGTAGTGTGCTAATGCTTTACATGCATAATTGAGGTACAGAGAGGTGAAGAGAATTTCTTAATTTCACATAGTTCAGAAGTGGTAAATCCAGGATTTTAATACGGATAGTTTGACTCCAAAACCCATGTGTAATCCATATTATCTGACAAAGATTTGAAGTCAATTTTTAAAGTATCAAGTCTAGAATATATTATTTGTCTATAAGAGAGCTCATTTCTAGGGATTATAAGATTAATTCATCCCATCCATATTTATTAATCATCTACCATATGACAGGAGTAGTACTGGGAATAAAACATTGAATATCATTATCATGTTCCTTGCCCTCATGAAGCCCTAAGAAGCTTTATAGAAAATCTACTGAAGAAGTTAGGAAATAGAAAGAGGAGAAATATACTAAAAATATTATTTATTCAGTAAATATTTATTGGTGTTTGTTTTATACTAGAGATTGTGATGGGTATCAAGGATTCAGAGATTAAGCACAAGAGCACTGCCCTCAAGAAGATTTTAATATAGTGTATTTTGTGGAAGGTACAAGATCAATTAATTTTTCTTTGTGCCACTTAGAAAAATATCTCTGCCAATTAAACTGTGACATATCTTCAAGTGTTAGGTACATTCCAACTAATGAAATGTTAAGAGGTGAAATCATGAGAATCCTAGAGTTAATAAAATACTGTAGTAACAGAAATGTCTCTTTATAATACAATGAGATAAGTAATCATTTAAAAGAAATGTGACTTTGGACAAATTATAATACCTTTGTACTTTAGTTTTCTTTTTGTGTTTTTCACTAAATGGAGACAATAATATATATATATATATATAGAGAAAAAAGTGTCAGTATGGGTTTAAAGTACTTAGCAAAGTAAATGACAGAGAATAGATTAATAAGCATTTACTATCAGTAATAATGTTATTTATTCCCTAATCGAACCAAGAATTATTGATTGCTTACCATGTGCCAATTGCTATTCTAAATGCAGGGGATACAGAATTGAACAATAAAAACAAGAAAAAATAAAAATCCCTGCCTTCATAGAGCTTACATTTTATTAGGATAAATAGGACAAAAATTTAAAATATATAGCATATTAGATATTAAAAAGTGCTAAGGATAAGAAGAAAAAAAAAAACCAGGGGAAGGGAAAATAATCAGAAGTTTTAGTAGAGGAAATTGCAATTTTTAATAGGGTGTCAGGCATTGCCTAGCTGTTATGGTGACAAGGAGGACCTGAAGGAAGTGGAGGACTGAGAGATGTGAATAACTGCGGAGCATTCCAGGTAGAGGGAAGAGCATCCGCAAAGGTCTATATGCAGTGAGATGACCAGTGTTGCTGGAGCAACGTTAAGGAAAACAAGTATGGAATGAGATCAGAGATGTGGTGAGGGACTGAGCATATAGCACTTTATAGTTATAGGGAGGACTTCGGCATTTACTCTGTCTGGTGTGGGAAGCCACTGTACGGTCTGAGCAGAGGAAAGGTATGATCTGACTTAGGTTCACTTGGGTTGCTGTGTTTAAGAGTGACTGAATGGGAAGAGAATAGAAGTAGGGAGAACAAGTATCTATTTGACTAAACGTCTGAGGTGTCAGTGGTGATTATAATGACTAGAATGCTATGGGTCATGTGCATATATACAAGAGCATGGGGGTGTGAGAGAGGTGATGGCTTTTGAGTATGGAAACTATGATCCTCATTGGTACATAGTAGGCCTTGAACAATGTTGGTGGAATTGAGCTGATGTTTGATTCTTCATTTTAACAAAAGAAGAGTTAGCTCTTCTAATGTCAATTCTTCTTCAGCTCCATCTCAATTACTATTATTTATTTAAAATTGAAACAACCATGTAGACATATTGACTTCAAACAGTATGAAAATATTCCCAAGGACTCCTGAGTTATAACCAACAGAGTTGTGTTGGTTTTCTCATTACTGCAAAATATCTAGAAGTTTTGATTTATGAGAATATTACGTAAACTTTGGTGGCAACAAAACCATGCAAACAAAAAAACTGGGAGAATAAATTCAACTGAATTTGAGTTTACTGATTTCTCAACAACCAGCAAAGCATTCAAGGAGTGTAAGTAGTTAAATTGGGTTAGGATTTAGAATAATTCCTTACTTCTAGCCTTAATATTGTATTTTATTCCCCTACTTTTGACATCATTGTTATCCAGTTACTAAAATTATTGCCTAATATTTGCAGTGACATATGTTTTATTATTAACTTGTGAATTGTAGTTTACCTATGAAGACAAAGTGATTCCAAACTGTAAGGCTTACACATGATTTATTTGTAAGTATGAAGTTAAAATAAATTCAAGAAAAATAAAATTATTCTCTGTATTTAGAAATGAAACACTCAAAGTGAATAGCAAAGAAAAGCTCATAATTTAAGCTCCAAGATTTTTTTTAAAGAATGCAATTTTAGTAACTTTGATCTATTGCAGATGCTTGAAATAATATATATGTGCTCGCCCCTGTTACATATATACAAGTTTCCAAGAAACTGGCAAAATGTAAGGCCCCTTTTTCAGGGTGGCTAGAGTTCTTGGTTATTTGTTTTGCTGTTTACGTTTAGAGTCTGGAAAAAAGAAGGTCATTATATTGCTTTCTAAGCACTTTCTTAAAAGCAAACAGTTAAACTCAAGCATTGATTTTTATTTTGTTTAACCAATTAAACCTAACAGTGACACAAATGGGAGATCCAACTGCTAGGATCCTAGCTGCTAGGATGGGAATACAAGTTTGAATACGACGTGGCCCCTCTCCTCAAGGAGTTTACAGGGTGGGCAGGCTCACTCTATTATGGGTTGTAGAGAGTCACATCTTGGTGCTCCACTGTGCCCATCATCTTTCTAACACTGATGAGACCGCTAAACATTTCATTTTTTTCAGGTAATTTAAATTATCAAAAAGAAAGAGAGCTGCATAATTGTCATATAAATGATTCTTAATTTCAAGTAAAACCATATATATTCTTCTAGTCACTTAACAATCAGCTTATAGATTACAGACTTCATAAATTAAGTCATTCTTCCAAAACCACATTTAAACTCTACAACTCTACAGCTATTACTGAGTGAAAGGAAATTTGATATTCTACTTTGTTTTCCATGTAAATATACTACCTGACATATATTAAATACTCAATAATGCATGATGGGTGAGTGATAGAATAATTTTGCTTTATTTTGAAAAGTATTTTCACATCTATGAACATATGTTACTGAATCTTATTACATTGAGATTTTAATAAACTTGGATTAAATAATTTAATCACCCACTCCAGATTAAATTTTGTAAGATTTAATATACAGGAGTTTCAAATTCAAATTTATATAATATCCAGTTATAATACAAGTATCAGAAAATACAGACCTAGACTCTCAAGAAACATAATATTTATATAGATACTAGTAATTAATGATTACTTTCCTCTAAAATAAAGGTAGGGGTAGAAACTGTCTATGTTGAGAGAATTAAGTGGTTGAGTGATTAGGCCAAGGTATTTTCTGTTACACATTCAGGAATAGAATTTAGGACATTTATCTCTAAGGCAATGTTTTCTTTGTTTGTTTGTTTTGTTTTAAGGTAAAAAGTAGATAGATTTATAAATACCCTCTGTAAAGAGGTTGCAGGAAAATGGGGCTTGAGAGGATGGTCATGTCCCAGGTGTCAGGCAAGTTCCTGGGATAGGCCACCAAGTGAGGGTCCTTGGTGTCTCTCAGGAAAGAATTCAAGAGTGAGCCATAGGAAAGTGAAAACAGAAAAACACATTCCATAGGCAGAACGCAGTCCATCTCAAAAGGCCAGAGTGGCCTGGGAGATACACACTCCACAGACAGAGTATGAGCTGTCTCAGGTGAGAGCAGCCCTGAAATACGGGGTGGACAGTTTTTATGGGCTGGGTAATTACATAATTTAAAGAGTGGGAGATTTGAGCAGAAGCAAGAAGAACTACAATTCTGCAGCCTGTGGAAGGAAAACCACATTCACAGAAACATAGACAAAATGAAAAGGCAAAGGACTTTGTACCAGATGAAGGAACAAGACAAAACCCCAGAAAAACAACTAAGTGAAGTGGAGATAGGCAACCTTCAAGAAAAGGAATTCAGAATAATGATAGTGAAGATGATCCAGGACCTCGAAAAAAGAAAGGAGGCAAAGATCGAGAAGATACAAGAAATGTTTAACAAAGACCTAGAATAATTAAAAAACAAACACCTAGAAGCATTAAAGAACAAACAAACACAGGTGAAAAATACAATAACTGAAATGAAAAATATACTAGAAGGAAAAAATGGCAGAATAACTGAGGCAGAAGAACGGATAAGTGACCTGGAAGACAGAATGGTGGAATTCACTGCCATGGAACAGAATGAAGAAAAAAGAATGAAAAGAAATGAAGACAGCCTAAGAGACATCTGGGACAACATTAAACACAACAACATTCACATTATAGGGGTCGCATAAGGAGAAGAGAAAGAGAATGGACCCGAGAAAATATTTGAAGAGATTATATTAGAAAACTTCCTTAACATGGGAACAGAAAGGGCTACTCAACTCCAGGAAGTGCAGAGAGTCCCAGGTAGGATAAACTCAAGGAGAAACACACAGAGACACATAGTAATCAAACTGAGAAAAACTAAAGACAAAAAAAAGTATTGAAAGCAACAAGGGAAAAACAACAAATTACCCGGGAACTCCCATAAGGTTAACAGCTGATTTCTCAGCAGAAACGCTATAAGTCAAAGGGAATGGCACTAAATATTTAAAGTGATGAAAAGGAAGAAACTACAACCAAGATTACTCTACCCGGAAAGCATCTCATTCAGATTTGATGGAGAAATCAAAAGCTTTACAGACAAGCAAAAGCTAAGAGAATTCAGCACCACCAAACCAGCTCTACAACAAATGCTAAAGGAACTTCTCTACGTGGGAAACACAAGAGAAGAATAGGACCTACAAAACAAACCCAAAACAATTAAGAAAATGGTCATAGGAACATTAATATCGATAATTACCTTAAATGTGAATGGATTAAATGCTCCCACCAAAAGACACAGGCTTGCTGAATGGATACAAAAACAAGACCCATATATATGCTGTCTCCAAGAGACCCACTTCAGACCTAGGAACACATACCGACTGAAAGTGAGGGGATGGAAAACGATATGCCATGCAAATGAAAATCAAAAGAAAGATGGAGTAGCAATACTCATATCAGATAAAATAGATTTTAAAATAAGAATGTTACAAGAGAAAAGGAAGGACACTACATAATGATCAAGGGATCAATCCAAGAAGGAGATATGATAATTATAAATTGCACTGAACACAGGAGCACCACAATACATAAGGAAACTGCTAACAGCTATAAAAGAGGAAATCTACAGTAACACAATAATAATGGGGGACTTTAACACCTCACTTAAAACAAAAGACAGATCATCCAGCCAGATAATTAATAAGGAAACACAAGCTTTAAATGACACAATAGACCAGATAGATTTAATTGATATTTATAGGATATTCCATCCAAAAACAGCAGATTTCACTTTCTTCTCAAGTGCACACGGAACATTCTCCAGGATAGACCACATCTTGGGTCACAAATCAAGCCTCAGTAAATCTAAGAAAATTGAAATCATATTAAGCATCTTTTCTGACCACAATGCTATGAGATTAGAAATCAATTACAGGGGGAAAAAAAGTAAAAAAACACAAACACATGGAGGCTAAGCAATACGTTAATAAATAACTAAGAGATCACTGAAGAAATCAAAGAGGAAGTCAAAAAATACCTAGCGACAAATTACAATGAAAACATGAAGATTCAAAGCCTATGGGATTCAGCAAAAGCAGTTCTAAGAGGGAAGTTATAGCAATACAAGCCTACCTCAAGAAACAACAAATATCTCAAATAAACAATGTGACCTTACACCTAAAGAAACTAGAGAAGAAGAAAAAACAAAACCCAAGTTAGTAGAAGGAAAGAAATCATAAAGATCAGAGCAGAAAAAATGAAATAGAAACAAAGAAAACAATAGCAAAAATCAATAAAATTAAAAGCCAGTTCTTTGAGAAGATAAAGAAAATTGATAAACCATTAGCCAGGCTCATCAATAAAAAGAGGGAGAAGATTCAAATCAATAAAATTAGACATGAAAGAGGAGAATTTACAACAGACACCTCAGAAATACAAAGCATCCTAAGAGACTACTACAAGAAACTATATGCCAATAAAATGGACAACATGGAAGAAATGGACAAACTCTTAGAAAGGTATAAGCTTCCAAGACTGAATCAGGAAGAAATAGAAAATATGAACAGACCAATCACAAGTAATGAAATTGAAACTGTGATTAAAATATTCCAACAAACAAAAGTCCAGGACCAGATGGCTTCAAAGGTGAATTCTACCCAACATTTAGAGAAGAGCTAACACCCATCTTTCTCAAACTCTTCAAAAAAATTTCTGAGGAACACTCCCAAACTCATTCTATGAGGCCACCATCACCGTGATACCAAAACCAGACAAAGATACTACAAAAAAAGAAAATTACAGACCAATATCACTGATGAATATAGATGCAAAAATCCTCAACAAAATACTAGCAAACAGAATCCAACAACACATTAAGAGGATCATACACCATGGTCAAGTGGGATTTATCCCAGAGATGCAAGGATTCTTCAATATATGCAACTCAATCGATGTGATACACCATATTAACAAATTGAAGGATAAAAACCATATGATCATCTCAATAGATGCAGAAAAAGCTTTTGACAAAATTCAACACCATTTATGAGAAAAACTCTCCAGAAAGTGGGCATAGAGGGAACATACCTCAACATAATAGAGGCCGTTTATGACAAACCCACAGTAAACATTATTTTCAATGGTGAAAAACTGTAACCATTTCCTCTAAGATCAGGAACAAGACAAGGATGTCCACTCTCACCACTATTATTCAACATAGTTTTGGAAGTCCTAGCCATGGCAATCAGAGAAGAAAAAGAAATAAAAGGAATACAAATTGGAAGAAGAAATAAAACTGTCACTGTCTGCAGATGACATGATGCTATGCATAGAGAATCCTAAAGATGCCACCAGAAAACTACTAGAGCTAATCAATGAATTTGGTAAAGTTGCAGGATACAAAATTAATGCACAGAAATCTCTTGCATTCCTATACACTAATGATGAAAAATCTGAAAGAGGAATTAAGGAAACAATCCCATTTACGATTGCAACAAAAAGAATAAAATACCTAGAAATAAACCTACCTAAGGAGATAAAAGACCTGTATACAGAAAACTATAAGACACTGATGAAAGGAATTAAGACATGATACCAACAGATGGAGAGATATACCATGTTCTTGGATTGGCAGAATCAATATTGTGAAAATGACTATACTACCCAAAGCAATCTATAGGTTCAATGCAATCCCTATCAAATTATCAATGGCATTTTTTACAAAACTAGAATAAAAAATCTTAAAATTTGTATGGAGACACAAAAGACCCTGAATAGCCAAAGCAGTCTTGAGGCAAAAAAGTGGAGCTGGAGGAATCAGACTCTGTGACTTCAGACTATACTACAAAGCTACAGTAATCAAGACAATATGTATTGGCACAAAAACAGAAATATAGATCAATGGAACAAGATAGAAAGCCCAGAGATAAACCCATGCACCTTTGGTCAACTAATCTATGACAAAGGAGGCAAGGATATACAATGGAGAAAAGACAGTCTCTTCAATAAGTGGTGCTGGGAAAACTAGACAGGTCCATGTAAAAGAATGAAATTAGAACACTCCCTAACACCATACTCAAAAATAAACTCAAAAGGGATTAGAGACTTAAATGTAAGACTGGACACTGTAAAACTCTTAGAGGAAAACATAAGAAGAACAGTCTTTGACATAAATCTCAGCAAGATCTTTTTTGATCTACCTCCTAGAGTAATGGAAATAAAAACAAAAATAAACTAATGGGACTTCATGAAACTTCACAGCTTTTGCACAGCAAAGGAAACCATAAACAAGACGAAAAGACAACCCTCAGATTGGGAGAAAATATTTGCAAACAAATCAATGGACAATGGATTAATCTCCAAAATATATAAACAGCTCATGCAGCTCAATATTAAAAAAACAAACAACCCAATCCGAAAATGGGCAGAAGATCTAAATAGACATTTCTCTAAAGAAGACATACAGATGGCCAAGAAGCACATGAAAAGCTGGTCAACATCACTAATTATTAGAGAAATGCTAAAACTACAATGAGGTATCACGTCACACCAGTTAAAATGGGCATCATCAGAAAATCTACAAACAACAAATGGTGGGGAGGGTGTGGAGAAAAGGGAACCCTCTTGCAGTGTTGGTGGGAATGCAAATTGGAGAACAGCCACTATGGAGAACAGTAAGGAGGTTCCTTAAAAAATTAAAAATAGAATTACCATATGACCCAGCCATCCCACTAATGGGCAAATACCCTGAGAAAACCATAATTCAAAAAGACATGTGCACCCCAATGTTCATTGCAGCACTATTTACAATAGCCAGGTCATGGAAGCAACTTAAGTGTCCATTGACAGATGAAGGGATAAAGAAGATGTGGTACATATATACAATGGAGTATTACTCAGCCATACAAAGGAATGAAATTGGGTCCTTTGTAGAGTCGTGGATGGATCTAGAGATTGTCATAAACAGTGAAGTAAGTCAGAAAGAGAAAAAACAATACCGTATATTAACGCATATATGTGGAACCTAGAAAAATAGTACAGATGAACCTGTTTGCAGGGCAGAAATAGAGAGACAGATGTAGAGAAGAAACCTATGTTCACCAAGGGGGAAAAGTGGCGGGGGGTGGTGGTGGTGGGATGAATTGGGAGATTTGGATCGACATATATGCACTATTATGTATAAAACAGATAATTAATAAAACATGCTGTATAAAAAGTAAATACAATAAAATTCAAAAATTAAATAAATAAATAAAGAGTGGGAGATTTATTGCAACTACTTTGGGGAAGGGATGGGATTTCCAGGAATTGAGCCAGTGATTACTTTTTGTCATTTTATGGCCTTGGAACTGTTGTGGTGTTGGTGAGTGTGTCATTTAGCATGCTAATGTATTACAATGAGCGTATAATGAGTCTCAAGGTCTACTGGAGGTAGAATCTTCCACCATCTTGGGCCTAGTTGGTTCTAACCAGTTTTTGTCATATCCTCAACAGCTCCATCATTTTTTTTTTTAATTGGAGTATAATTGCTTTACATTGCTGAGTCATTTTCTGCTGTACAGCAAAGTGAATCAGCCATACATACACATATATCCCCTCTTTTTTGGATTTTCTTCCTATTTAGGTCAGCAGAGAGCACTAAGTAGAGTTCCCTGTGCTATACAGTAGGTTCTCAGTTATCTATTTTATATGTAGTAGTGTATATATGTTAATCCCAATCTCCCAATTCATCCCACCATCCCCCTTCCCCCTTGGTATCCATACGGTTTTTGTCTACGTCTGTGTCTCTATTTCTGCTCTGCAAATAAGATCATCTATACCATTTTTCTACATTCCACATATATGTGTTAATATATATTTGTTTTTCTCTTTCTGATTTACTTCACTCTGTATGACACTCTCTAGGTCCACCCACGTCTCTGCAAATGACAGTTTTGTTCCTTTTTATGCCTGAGTAATATTCCATTGTACATATGTATCAAATCTTCTGATTTATTCCTCTGTCGATGGACACTTTGATTGCTTCCATGTCTTGGCTATTTTAAATAGTGCTGCAATGAACATTTGGGTGCATGTATGTTTTTGAATTATGGTTTTCTCTGGGTATATGCCCAGTAGTGGGATTGGTGGGTCATATGGTAGTTCTATTTTTAGCTTTCTAAGGAACCTCCTGTTCTCCATAGTGGCTGTAACAATTTACATTCCCACCAACAGTGTAAGAGGGCTCCCTTTTCTCCACACCCTCTCCAGCATTTATTGTCTGTAGATTTTTTGATGATGGCCCTTCTGACCAGTGTGAGGTGATAACACATTGTACTTTTGATTTCCATTTCTCTAATAATTCGTGATGTTCAGCATCTTTTCATGTGTTCGTTGGCCACCTGTATGTCTTCTTTGGAGAAATGTCTATTTACGTCTTCCACCCATTTTTTTTTAGGTTGTTTGTTTTTTTGATATTGAGCTGCATGAGCTGTTCGTATATTTTGGAGATTAATCCTTTGTCAGTTGCTTTGTTTCCAAATATTTTCTCCTTTGTCAGTTGCTTTGTTTCCAAATATTTTCTCCCAATCTGAGGGTTGCCTTTTTGTCTTGTTTATGGTTTCTTTTGCAGTGCAAAAGCTTTTAAGTTTAATTAGGTCCCACTTGTTTATTTTATTTTCATTACTCTAGGAGGTGGGTCAAAAAAGATGTTTGTGTGATTTATGTCAAAGAGTGTTCTGCCTATCTTTTCCTGTAAGAGTTTTATGGTATCTGGCCTTATATTTAAGTCTTTAATCCATTTTGAGTTTATTTTCGTGTATGGTCTCAGGGAGTGTTCTGATTTCATTCTTTTACTTGTAGCTGTTCAGTTTTCCCAGCACCTCTTATTGAAGAGACTGTTTTTTCTCCAGTCCTCAGGCTGGGAACTTAGTAACTTCTCCTCACTCAAATATGTACCGAACAATTTATTTTTTTCCTACTCTCATGCCAACCATGCCTACTCAACACCTTCCAAATTAATAGAGTAATAAAACCTCCCCATTTTGCTTTCTCCTGATGATTTTCCTTTTAAGAAGATGGAGTCATTCATTGCACAGGTAGTAATAAATGGGTCAGGGAAGCAAATTTCTTAGGAAAAAAATCTGCCAACAGGATAATAATTTTCAGGTTTCTCTACATACACACACACACACACACACACACACACACACACACACACACACTTATGCACACAAATATATGCATATCACATGTATATTTCAAATTGCTAGGAAAATAAGTAAATAAAATGGATACTGATTATATTGAGCTCTTCTACTCCAAAAAAATTATGTTCATTTTCAGAGACCTCTGAAGAGCCCTCAAAGGCTTCATTAAAGAGTGTATTTACTGTAGTAATAATAAGATGAAAGACAGTGAGGTGTACTGGAAAGAACATTTATTTTAGCTTCAAATATTAGATAATCATCTACTAGCTGTTTGGATCTGGGCAAGTTAATTTTCCAGAAAGTAAAAATTTACTTATCTTTAAAAATATGGATTTTAAAAATGTGGATTCCTACGTTTACTTCATTAATACTGACAAAAAACAGACATTCAGTAATAATAGCATTATTATATCAAATGCAGGTTATCCTGAGATGCCACTGACTCTGTTTCAGAGAAGTTATAAACAGCCATCTAATTTAAAAAGTTGAACTATTTCCTGAATTTATATAACAAGAACTGAAATTAGACTAGCCTGAAGTACAATGATAAAGTTTATCTTTTTCACCTCAATCTCTGAAGGATATTTAAAACACCACTAGTAATCTACCACTGACTTTATCCAAACCAGCTTTGGAATACATAAGATATTGTTACTTGCACTCCAATGGGGAATATTTTTTTAAGTAAGAATAATGTAAATAAGGAGCAAATATTTCTTCAAAATTGTTTGTCTGCTCTGTGGTATTTCAAAAGTTGAAATTTGTGGGCATACAGGATATAACAAATCTTTTTTTCCAAAAAAATTCTATATTTAGTTTTGAAAGTAAAATGGGAGGGATGGGTAAGGAAAAGGACATTTTAAATCAATATTGAAATATATGATATGAAAAAGATGAAACTAGTATGGAATCAAAATTATAGATGGCTCACAT
Source organism: Orcinus orca (assembly GCF_937001465.1). Lineage (NCBI taxonomy): Eukaryota > Metazoa > Chordata > Mammalia > Artiodactyla > Delphinidae > Orcinus > Orcinus orca. The sequence goes on from NC_064562.1 coordinate 73,960,533, forward strand.
AATTTAGGAGTCCACAAGCTATCAGTAGCTTGATCTCTTAGAAGCACTGCCTGGTCTTCATATAGTAGAGTATCAAAAATTTGTGTAACACTCTCTGCAGGCATGTTTTAGACTCTTTTGGTAGCCCCAAAGTCCCATAAGGACAGACTCTTGTTGTTTTGCTCAACAGTGGTCCTCAGTGCCTTCAATAGCCTGGGACACAGAGAGTTGCTCAATTAATATTTGTTCAATAAAAGCACTCTAACATCAACTGCCTTGCTTCCATACAAAATATTAACACTGGGACTTGCAAATTTGATTGTCGTTGAGCCCAGAGAATATTGCCTTTCTCATTCTTCACCACCATTCCCATTCTAACCAAAGCCTGTTCTATTACGATAGCTTTTTAAAAATCTTTTTATTTTGAAATAAGCATAAACTCACAGGAAGTTGCAAAAATAGTACAAAGAATCCCTTCCTTTAGCTTCCCTCCAATGGTGAGATCTTATATAACTACAGTATAATATCAAAGCCAGGAAATGGGCATTGGTACATAACTTTTAGTTTGACTCCAGACTTTATTCAGTTTTCAGCGTTTTTAAACTGCATTCATTTATGCATACATGCATATAGGTCTATGTGATTGTATCTCATGTATACATGTGTGTGACCACCACCATATTAATGATACAGAAATGTTCCAACAATAGAGAAGAACTGCCTGTGCAACCTGTCTGTATTCATACCCACACATCCCCATCCCTGTCTCCTGGCAGCCTCTTATCTATTCTCCATCTCTACAGTCTCATCCTTTCAAGAATGTTGTATAAGTAGAATCATAAGCATGAAGCCTTTGGGGATTTACTTTTTTTCTCTAAGCATAATGCTCTTGAGGTCCACTGAGGTAGCTGCAGCTATCAATAGTTATCTCCCTGAATCATCACATGAATACCTCTAATCTATCTTTTATTATATATATATATATATATATTTTTTTTTTGCGGTATGTGGGCCTTTCACTGCTGTGACCTCTCCCGTTGCGGAGCACAGGCTCCGGACGCGCAGGCTCAGCGGCCATAGCCCACGGGCCCAGCTGCTCTGCGGCATGTGGGATCTTCCCGGACCGGGGCCCGAACCCGCGTCCCCAGCATCGGCAGATGGACTCTCAACCACTACGCCACCAGGGAAGCCGACCTATAATCTATCTTTAACATGTAGCTGGAGTGATCTTGAAAAACACAAATCTCACGTTGTTGCTCTTTAAAAGCTCCCAACTGATCTTATTATAAATTTGACATGCTTAAACATGGTTTCAAAAGCCCTCTCATCCTCATCCTGCCTACTTCTCAAGCTTCCACTGAAGCCTCCTTGCCTTTGCTCTCTCCCTTCTAACCATCCTGGATTTATTTACTGTGTCCCAAAAAGGCCCCATCTCATCTTCAATGATACTAACATTTGTTTCTGGAACACACTCTTCTCAGTCTTAACTATTCTTCCCACCTACATCCCACTTCCTTTACTTGGCTAAATCACTAATCTTTTCGATAGCTGTGATTTATAGTGATTGCAAGCAGAAAAGGGGAAAGAGTGAATGAAATGGTCATTTTTAGATTACTCATAATTGTATTCAATATATGTTTATTATTTTTAGGACGTTAATTTAGACTAAGAATTCAAGATTTCATTCTTACTAATTAGGTAGAGCCACATGAAGGGATGTTTGCATATGAGTACCAGCTCTTGCACTTTCTAGCTTTGAAACTTTGGTCAAGTCCATAAACCAGGATGAGTGTTAGTTCCCTTTGGTGCTTAATAAATATTTTGTGTATATGTGAGTATCCATGTAAGATATGCAAATGGTGCAAATGTCCAAGAAAGTGATTTGAAGGAAACAAAAAAATCTATTTGACTACATAATTTTCATGTCTCCCTAAATTATGCTTATGAATAAAATTTCTATAAAATAGAAACTCTGAATTCACCTATGAAAGTGAATACACTTGATATCTACATAATGCAATTTTATCTGTCATCACATATGTATTAAATACTATAGAATATGTCTTACAGTATATGTAACAGATCAAACAGTATATGGAAAGAACTATAGTTATCTGTACATCTTAAAAGAACACAAATGTATAAAAGATTTACTGTAATCATAAAATTATTTCTCATTAATATTTGTGTTTCTTGCTTAACAATAATTTTCTTTAATATTATAACATATGTAGTATCACAGTTTCACTGCTGAAATTAATTTCCAACACTAGAAATTAATCTGGCTTGTATAAAAGCCAAAGGGAAACATAGTTGCATATCAGAATGAACATTCAGCATAAACTTAAACAGAGAAGTTCTCCAGTAAGGATATAGTAAACAAAATTTATAATAACAAGACAAATTTATTATTATAAGTTAAGCTTAATGTACAGCGGAGAGAGATTCAATACCGATTTTTGTGTTATGTAACTCAAGTTATTCCATTTATCATATTTACAATTGTATATTTTAGATACTGATGAATCTTCACCCATCACTAGCAATGAACAAGAAGCCAAGATGGCCTTTCTACTCCCCAAACACCCAAACTCCAAGTCCCAAATAATGTGAAAAATTTTAATACAGAGAAAGAAAATGAAACAGACAGAGGAGTGGACACTTTCACACTTTTGTGTAATTCCTTACCCTTGAATGTGGGCTAGATCTGTACTTACTTCTACCCTATAGAAATAGGCAAAGGTGGCAGGATGTATGTGATTATGTGCATGATTTACATTACACATAATATCTGTCTGTGAGAAGACTTTCCCTTCTGGCTGTGAGGAAGCATGCTGCCCATGTTGTGAACTGCCTATAGAGAGCCATGGGACAAGAAGCTGAGGACAACAGCCAGCAAGAAACTGAAACCCTCAATCTGACAGTCTACAAGGTACTGAATTCTACCAACTATTGAATGAGCTTGAAAACAGATTCTTCCCCAGTTGAGCCTTCAGATGAGGACTCTTCCCTGAGTGGCACTATGATTTCAGCTTTATAGAAGACCCACTTAAGCTGTGCCTGGACTCCTGATCCACAGAATCTCTGAGATAATAAATGTGCATGCTTTAAGCCTCCAAGTTTGTGGTAGCATTGTTATATACCAGTAGATAATACAAGTCCTAACTGTTTTCCGAGTTTTAAACGTTTGTGAATTAGAATTTAAAGTTTAAGATATGATTTGGTTCCACAACTTTACTGACAGCAGGAATTCCTAACCTTGGTACTACTGACAACTCTTTGGTGCATGCGTGGGTATGTGTGTGTGGGTTGGGTAAGGGGGTTGTCCTGTGCATTTTAGGATGTTTAGCAACATCCTTGGATTTTATGCACTAGATACCAGTAGTACTCACTAATCCTAGTTGTGACAATCAAAAATATCTCTAGAGATTGCCAAATGCCTGTTTTGGGGAAAATCAGCTCTATTTAGGAATTTCTTCATTTACCTCTAATCTATATTTGTTTAATGAGAGGGCCACTGCATGCTGATAATGGTTTTAGGATCTTTTAAACATATATTAATCTAAACATGAAATGGCTGGATGGTTGATTTTCAATTTGTGAAATGGTTCAAAGGCTGTAAATAAAGGAAATTGGATGGCTTTCAAAAACACAGATTATGCATTTCAATTTCTAGTGTTTCCATGCTTCTAAGACACAATTCCACAAATCAGACATTAATATTTAAAAATTGGTTCTGTTTAACTTAAGGAGTACATGCATAACAACATACCAGGAAACTAATGAAAAATACAAAGCATCTCAATTGTATGCTTGAATTGGGTCAAGGACTGGGGAAGTTGGTGAGAGAAAGAGAAACTGTAGTGGCTTCATGCTTTCTGATTTCAGGGATCACACTGCACAGAATAAATTCTGCTAGCCTCTTGTTTACTATATTAGATCTGCCTTCCAAAGATGTTCAAATGTCTCTAGTGTCCAGTTGCTTTCTGAGTGAGAAATCTGGGAATGAAACTTCTTACTTCAATGCCACTGCATTCGATGAGCACAAATTATCAGCTTTCACATAAGCATACCTCATAGATGTGTTCTCAAGTTAACGTTTAAGGAAGAAATCATGAAAAACAAACAAACCTGCTCTCTAAAACTAGTTTATATCTTCCCCTTCTCATTTATTATACAGTTGGATTCACATCATTAACATGAAAATCATACTGCACTACAGTGCATTTTTAACAAAGAACTGAAAGAAACCAGGGTTTGTAATTTCCTTATGGGTTGATAAATAGATAATTGCCTTAAGAGAATAGAATAAACTCGAGTCACTTTCTGTTCACATTTTTGGCCTAAATAATAATTTAAAAACTAAACAAAAAAAGAACTACTTTTCTCACAAGTACTACTTGCCTATGGACATTTTTTAAGTTACCCTGATTTTAGTGTGAAAAATCTAAATACTGTTGTTATCAAGTTAAATTGGAAAAATACTCTGTTTCGTTTTCAGTCTTTGGGGGTGTTTATTTTTTCTGAATCTCTACTCTTATTTTTTTTTAATAAGGTTAACATTGGGACTACAAACTGACTTGAGACTGATTAAATAAATGTCTAATTTAAACAATGGGGAATAGTCTAAAATAAAATAATAAATAAACAAATGTAAATAATCTTATAAATTATATGTCCTTAGTGTTACCAGTACTTCCAAGTACATGACAATATATACTATTACGGAACAGGTGGGAAAATGAAAAATAAAAGAGACCCCTTCTTACGAGAGAGAGAGAGAGAGAGAGAGAGAGAGAGAGAGGGAGAGAGAGAGAGAGAGAGAGAATTCTCTGCCTCTACAAGTCAACCGAACTAATAATGATCATCACAATCCCCTGGTCATCACCTTTCAATGGTTCTCTCCTGTCTATAGGATATAAGATTAAACTCTTTAGTGTGTCTATGTAAGATCCTTAGAAACAGGGCTTTTCCTTTCTTCTACAGCCTTATTTATACCACACCCCATTGGCTATCCTCTGATCCAGCTATTTAAGAACTATTTGTAGTGTCAAAACAAACCACACTGTTTGAGACCTGGGTTTACTTGTCACTTTTTTTTTTTCATGTAATACCATTCACACATTGAACAAATATCTACTATGTGCTAGAGACTAGAGATACAGCAACAAATTAAGATGCAAAAATTCTTTCCTTCATGAGAAGGCAAATAACAAACAAGATAAGTAAAATATTTATGTTAGATAGTAATATGTGCAAAGGAGAAAATTTTGAAATTTAGATTGGTAATAAAGGTGGGCCCAACTGTAAGGTGACATTTGAAGAAAATGAAGCAGTGAGCCCTACAGATAACTAGGGAAGATCATTCTACATAGAGAGAGTACATAAGTAAAGGGAACATGCCTTTCTGTACCCTTCTTTCCTTAACTTTTAAAAAGTAACAGCTGTATTGAGATATAATTTACATAACATATAATTTAACCATTTAGAGTGCACAATTCAATGGTCTTTAGTATATTCATATGAATGTGTATCCATTATCACGACCTATTTTAGAATAATTTCATCACCCCCAAAAGAAACCGAATACCCATTAGAAGTCACTCCCCATTTTCCCCAACCTCCTAGCTCTAGGAAGCAACTACTTTTCTTTGTATCCTACAGATTTGCCTATTTCAGACATTTTATATAAATGGAATCATACAATATGTGAATTTTTTGACTGTTTATTTTCTTCAGCATGATGTTTTCAAGGTTTATCCATGTCGTAGCTTGAATCAGTACTTGATTCTTTTTTATTGCTAAGTAATAGTCTACTTACAAATATACCACATCTTATTTATCCGTTCGTCTGTTGATGGATATTTGGGTTGTTTCTACTTTTTGTCTATTATGAATAAATGCTGCTATAAACATTTGTGTATTTTTTTAATGTGGGAATATGTTTGAATTTTCTTGAGTAGATACCTAGAAGGAAAATTACTGAGTCATATGGTGGCTCTATGTTTAACCATTTGAAAAATTATCAGATTGTCTTTCAAAGTGGCCACATCATTTTACAATCCTCAACAGTGGATGAGCATTTCAATTTCTTCATATTCTTGTCAACACTTATAGTTATCTGTCTTTCTGATTACAGCCTGTCTAGTGGTTAGAAGTGATATACAATTGTAGTTTGTTTTTTTTTTAATAAATTTATTTATTTATTTTTGGCTGCGTTGGGTCTTTGTTGCTGCACATGGGCTTTCTCTAGTTGCAGCGAGCAGGGGCTACTTTTCGTTGCGGTGCTTGGGCTTCTCATTGCGGTGACTTCTCTTGCTGTGGAGCATGGGCTCTAGGAGAGCGGGCTTCAGTAGTTGTGGCACACGGGCTCAGTAGTTGTGGCTTGTGGGCTCTGGAGCGCAGGCTCAGTAATTGTGGTGCACGGGCTCAGTTGCTCTGCAGCATGTGGGATCTTCTCAGACCAGGGCGTGAACCTGTGTCCCCTGCATTGTCGGGTGGATTCTTAACCACGGCACCAACAGGGAAGTCCTACAATTGTAGTTTTGATTTGCCTTTCCCTGATGGCTAATAATGCTGACTACCTTTGCATGTGCTTACTTGACATTTGCATATCTTCCTTAGAGAAATGTCTATTCAAATCATTTGTCCAATTTTTAATTAGTTATTTATCTTTTTATTATCAAGTTGTAAGAATTTTTTATATATTCTGAATACAATTCTCCTATACGATATGATTTGCAAATAATTTATCCAGTTATATGGGTGTCTTTACTTTCTTGACAGTGCCCTTTGAAGTACAGTTGGTTTTCATTTTGATGAGGTATGATATATCTATTTTTTTCTGTGTTGCTTCTGCTTTTTGGTGTCATATCTAAGAAACTATTGTCTAATCTAAGATTGTGATGACTTTTCCTATGTTTTCTTCTAAGTTTTATAGTTTAGCTCTTATGTTTAGGTTTATGATCCATTTTTAGTTAATTTCTGTGTATGTTATAAGGCAGGAGTCTAACTCTGCTCACCGGCATGTAGATATCCAATTGTCCTAGTACAATTTGTTAAGAAGTCTACTATTCTTTTCCCACTGAATTTTCTTGTCTTTAACTTCCTGTGTCTGATGTGCACCTACTCATCATTCAAAGCAACTCATGTTCTACTCAGGCTGTCAACAATTACACCAATGTGTTGTTTTCAATCTCAAATCTGCGCAGTGAGTATCGCAAGAAGAGAAACTATATTTTGTTCTGTTTTTCTTTCATTTTTGAAACTTTCAGTGCCTTCTACATAGTAGGCACTTGGTAACTGTTTGGTAAGTCAAAGAAATACCTTTCAGATGGATCTTGAATAACTGATAGTACTCTAATGACTATAGTACCCATGGAAGGCATCCAAATTTGGGTTGCAAAGCTACAAAAGTGGGCTGAAGTGATACTTTGCAGTAACTTGAATGTCTTGCTAAGGACTGTAATTGCCTACTAAATTAGAAATTAAAACTTCTGTTGAAGTTTATGAACAGAGAATGAAGTTCGGTTTTAGGAAGAGTAATTTGGCTATAGAACATAGAATACAAGAGAAAAAAGAAAGAAAGAAGAGTGTTAAAGAACAGTTTGGAAGTTATTATAATAAACAGTAGAGTTAAAGTACAATACGGTAATAATGGCACTGGTAATAGAAAAGGTAGTGTATATTTTAAAATATGGTCCCATTATTAGTTTGTTAATGGAAACGACATCATAACCCTTTCTCCTCATATTTCCATTTCAGGAACTATATCACAAGGAAATTCTACAAAAGAAATGTATATAAAATGATGTATATGTGTGCTGTATGTTAGAGAGGAGCTGAAGAGAATACAAATATGCAGTTTTAGAATGGCTTAAGTGGCTATAGATTATTGCCACTAAAAGTGATAAGTACATAAGCTGCACAGATAAATCTAAGAGTTTATACAAAATTCAAGAGAAAAAGTACAAGACCCAACAATATGTGTCTATTTATTATAGCCATGTAAAAACTGAGTAACTGGCATAGCACTGGAATAGAGCACAAATACTAATACATGCTAAAAGTATAGCTTACATTTCGGGAATGACTTCTATAGATTTGCTAAGTAATCAATAGAGGGAAAAAACCCTGCTGTTCATATTGTTCTATATAGACTATCTTATGTTCTTTGATTTTGTCTCAAACTTCTTACTTTACTGGGAATTAAATATTTGCATATATTCACAGATAAAACTATATAGCAGTGTTGTCAAGAATAATATTGCATTTACCACATCAAAATGGTGACATTTATATTATGTACATTATCACTTATTACCCTATATATTTAATCAGAAAACTTAAAGACAAAAATCAATCTGCTTGTCAAGAATAATATTGCATTTACCACATCAAAATGGTGACATTTATATTATGTACATTATCACTTATTACCCTATATATTTAATCAGAAAACTTAAAGACAAAAATCAATCTGCCATATATTACAATGACCTAATAAAAGATTGACATTTCATGTCAACCTGTATGTAGTGAAAGACACTCAGAATGTGAAAGTAATTTTGAAAGGTTCTCTGCTATACCCTTTTATAAAATAAGTTCAGTTATATTTCTTTTTTCTGGAATATGGCATATGTTCAGAGAAATAAATAACTGTCATCGAAAATACAACAGCAACATTTTGATTTAGTGACATTTCCCATAAAGAAGAAAAGGTATATAAATTCCCCTTTATCATGAAAGCAAAAATCCATTACTTCGTATCAAGTACTCCAAATGTGTTTGGTAAAACTTTAAGGGTTATTCAAATAACTTTAAAAAGTAAACATATGATATGGTTCTTTCTCAGTGGAACAACTTCAAAGAGCAAAACAAAACTCTTCGTTCATATTTTATCATAACCATTTGACAAATTTACTAGTCTAATGTGTTGTTTAAAAGACTCTGTATACTATTAATGCCCAATTCAAGTTGCATTTTACCGCTCCTACTTTAAAGGATATACACACTATTTGATCTTAGACTCCACCAGATCCTCCTTAAAATCAACTTCCCTTAAATTCATTTGTTTGGTAATGTTTTAGGGGAAAAAAAAAACCTACTGTCATTTGGAAGGGCAATGCTAGTAACTACCCAAAACAACTTCTTAAAAGTATTGCAGGGAGTCAAAATAAGATCTATCTGACTCCTATGGTGGATCTTTAGTTAATCAGGTGAAATTTTTTCATGTTTCATTCCTTACCACTGTTTTCAATTCCTGCTCCTATTTCACCCAGCTGAATACCTTCTCACACACTTAACCTTCTCCACCTCTTGCCTCTCTTACCCTCACAATGGTCTTCCTCCTCTTTACCTTTTAAGTTTAATTCTTTAACTTACTATTCGGAGCTGATATGATTATCTCAAAAATTTACATTTAGCTCTAAGTTTGTTTGGTTTAATCTAACCAGTTATAATGCAAACATTCCTTAGCATATCTGTTAAAAATAAATATGGGCTAATATCGTAATCCCTTTTCTATGACTTTTAACCTAAGAAACAGAATTTGAAGGCCAAGTACATAAGAATTTTCCATGTTGTAATCAAAAGAAACTACGACAAAGTCAATATGATTCTTATAGAGTCCGTACATAATCTCTACTGTGGCTATAGTTGACTCTCAGGGAAAACAGCTGAATGCCATGAGCTTCAAAAGAACAGTTTTTCTTTTGTCTTGTTTACTTTTGCTATTCTACAAGTATGTGGATGATTGATCAATGTGACACTACCTTTAATCCCTAAAACAGAATTACAACTGATATGAGAAAATAATCTTCCTTCAGAGGACTTGAGGGTGTGCTCAGGGGAGACACGCATTTTAGTTAATGCCAGGAAGTGAAAGGAGTCTTCAGTGAAAAGACTGGCTGAACAGGGAGTTCCTTAATTATAAGGTTTTAGAAGTTATACTGGAAAGCTTGGAGGCATTTTGAAATCTGAGTGTTTACTATGGACATGAAGGAAGAGAATGAAGTAGCTTTAGGCCAGTACCAATAGCATCCGAATTCCTCCTGCCACAGAGAACATATATGCTGAGGTCAGGCTGACTAGCTCCAGTGCAGAGAAATCTGATGTCATTAGATTGCAGACAGTCCTGAGGAAGTTCACTGCAGCTGGTACAAGTGATGTGACCCTGAGGAACATACTACAGTGAGAATCGTGAGATATGCCACCATCAAGTGTATTTAAGTTATTGAACGGCTGTGGCATTGTTTCCCTCATTTAAACCTAATGAGAAAGGATTCACAGGAGCTTAATATGTATTTCCCATAGTTTGGGAACAAAGCAGAGAAATAAAGACCAAGATGCGTAGGGAATTAGCTATAATTCTACTCTAAAGATGACAACAAGGCTGCATAAGTTTCTCAGGAACCAGGGGAGGGTGTGGCCTGGAAGCCCAAGGTGACTTTTGGAGGTGAAAAATGATACCGGCAGAATAAGTGTACCACTGAATTTCCAGGGGCATAAGGAGGAAATGTAAGTGGTCATCCAGCTGGAAGAACATGCATCATTTGCTTTTTCACATGAAACACAGTCAAATATTTCTCAATAGGACCTTTCAGCTTTCAAATAACTGCCCAAGACAGATTCATTTTTATCCATCTTCCTAAGGAGAAATTATTTCTTATTCCATCTAAATCTATCACATAAGAATTTTCCTGTGCCTTACTTCTCCTCCTCTCCTCACCTGCAATGCAATGCTAAACCATTTAGGAGCTAGAGGCAGTCTGTCCCACAGAAGACAAGTGGGACCAGCCAGTGAAAAAACAGAGAGGAAGCAGGCTAGGCACCCAGTTCACACAGCAAGCTTCCTACCTACAGCACTGAGGAGATAGAGCGTTTCGAAGAAATTTTACTGTAAATAAAGTTTGGAAATTTTGCAATTGTATGGAACTGTACATGGAACTTGGAACTTCAAAAATTAGATTATTCTTTGGACTGAAATGATGATTGCGGGGAAAAAGGGGCTATAAGGGCAGGGAAGAAACTTGCTAGGATCAGAAAAAAGGTGTTTTATGACTGAACTCAGAATTCTTATTTAATGTGCTGATTACAGACTAACCATTACAAAAAGAAATGTTAATATTAGTATATTGGGCAATCTTCCTCTATGTGAAATTTCTTTCAAATAGCTAAAATGTATTAGCAGACTTATCATTTATTTTCATTAGAAAAAAGAGATTTTTCCTCAAATACAGTCTAGGACTTCAGTGGGTCTCGATGGTAATGATGGTGTCCTCTAGAGGACATTTGGCAATATCTAGAGATTTTTGGTTGTAACAACAGAGAGGGATGGTATCCAGTGGATAGAGGGCAGAGATGCTGTTCAACAACCCACAATGCACAAGACAGCCTCCTACAACAAAGAATTATCCTGCCCCAGATGTCAAAACGCCAAATGGACACCTGCCCGAAGTGTGGAGGGTGAGAAACTTTGAAGTAGGCAAGGAGGGGAAGGAATGGGCATAAGCATTTTTGGATTAATTTTTGCTATCAAATAAAGAGTGTGTGTGTGTGTGTGTGTGTGTGTGTGTGTGTGTGTGTGTGTGTGTGTTTCAGGGATATTTGGCAATCTATCTGTTAACTGAAGTGGAAAAGTGTCAGATTGGTAAGAAACTATCCTCCATTACCAGGACTAATAAGAATGAATTCCCACTTTGCTTTCTGTGTTGAATATTTATGTTTTGGCTTCCCAGGCTTTCATTCCTTCTGCTTGGGAAAGCATCTCAATTTTGCTTTGAGAAACTATCCAGCCTCATGTGTCTATAAACTTGTGAAATGCCATTCAAGATGCCCTGACCTTCTCTGGTCCAGAAGTGGGTCTGAGAGTCAAGCTAGGCCAGTTAGACTTCCTGAGGATCTCCATGTTGAGTGAAGTGATATCAGGATACAAGAGAGTTACACTAAGGCCCTGAAGAAACTGATTCACTCAATTCCGTTTTTTTCCCCCTCCTTGGATGGTTGAAGTTTCTCATCTAAAATAATCATTTTATTCTAGATGAAAATTTTGTTTCATAGTTTTTGCTTAAATTAAACCAACCTCATTCAGAGAGATATAAGTAAATTACTAAGCAAATTACAAACATTCATAAATAAATAATACTTTCTACATTTTCTCCTAACAGGCTAAAAATAGATGCAGCATACTGCATCATTATTTAGATATTTGGGCCATTCTGTATCGAAGTACCAAACATGTGATAGTGTATGGCCCCCAAATAAAACAACCACAAGGTATGATTAAATGAAACATTATATACTATGCTTCTGGTGACTGCATTTTAGTTCAACAGCTTCACAACTTTATCAGTTTTTCCAACCTGTTCCTTTTATGTGTCTTCAGGGCACTATTCACAGAACTTGCTCAGTTCAGTAAATGTAACACTTTTTCCCCTCAGTCAGTTCAACACCAGATTGAAAAGAATCTTGTTTGAAAATTCCATTCTTTGCTCCAGTTTCTGCTAGTGACCTCAACTTTATTTGTTGCCTCAGCAGTATAAAGTTATTCTACCACAAATAAAAGGGAATAGTAGATCAAAATTCTTACCTTCTAAAGCCAGGATTACTATAGTTTCTTCACGTGTTTTAGGCAGTAAGTGACTGTCACAATAACATCTGAAAGCTTGGCTTTCTGGTGAGCTCAGTTTAACTTGAGTATCTGATGCTCTGGGGCTTTGAAATGTTCAAATCAAATGTAAGATAGGGAAGAAAGAGGATTTTATGTTGGACATGCAAATATACACTGAGGCTCCTGAAAGGCCTTTGGCACTGAGAGGAAAACTAGTTTGCCTTCCTGCTCTGATCAGGAGCTTGAATTCAGTGGGGAAATCATTATTAGTTTAGAGAGGCTATCTTTAAAGATCAATTTCCATGGACGTTCAAGATGGCAGAGGAGTAAGACGTGGAGATCACTTTCTTCCCCACAAATACATCAAAAATGAATCTACACGTGGAACAACTCCTACAGAACGCCTACTGAACGCTGGCAGAAGACCTCAGACCTCCCAAAAGGCAAGAAACCCCCCATGTACCTGGGTAGGGCAAAAGAAAAAAGAAAAAACAGAGACAAAAGAATAGGGACGGGACCTGCACCTCTGGGTGGGAGCTGTGAAGGAGAAAAAGTTTCCACACACTAGGAAGCCCCTTCACTGTGGAGACGGGGGTGGCGGAGGGGGGTAGCTTCGGGGCCACGGAGGAGAGTACAGCAGCAGGGGTGCAGAGGACAAAGCGGAGAGATTCCTGCACAGAGGATTGCTGCCAACCAGCACTCACCAGCCTGAGAGGCTTGTCTGCTCACCTGCTGGGGCGGGTGGGAGCTGGGAGCTGAGGCTCGGGCGTCAGAGGTCAGATCCCAGGGAGAGGACTGGGGTTGGCTGTGTGAAAACAGCCTGAAGGCGGCTAGTGCGCCACGGCTAGCCAGGAAGGAGTCCAGGAAAAAGGCCGGAAGTGTCTAAGAGGCAAGAGACAATTGTTTTGGGGTGCACGAGGAGAGGGGATTCAGAGCACCACTAAACGAGCTCCAGAGACGGGCGTGAGCCGCGGCTATCAGTGCGGACACCAGAGATGGATATGAAACGCTAACGCTGCTGCAGCCACCAAGAAGCCTGTGTGCAAGAACAGTTCACTAGCCACACCTCCCCTCCCTGGAGCCTGTGCAGCCCACCACTGCCAGGGTCCCGTGATTCAGGGACAACTTCCCCAGGAGAATAAAGGGCATGCCTCAGGCTGTTGCAATGTCATGTCGGCCTCTGCAGCCACAGGCTCACCTCCCATTCCGTACCCTTCCCTCCCCCTGGCCTGAGTGAGCCAGAGACACCTAATCAGCCACTCCTTTAACCCCCTCCTGTCTGGGTGAAGAAAAGATGCCAGAGGGGGACCTACATGCAGAGGCGGGGTCAAATCCAAAGCAGAACCCCGGGAGCTGTGTGAACAAAGAAGAGAAAGGGAAATATCTCCATGCAGCCTCAGAAGCAGTGGATTAAATCTCCACAATCAACTTCATGTACCCTGCATCTGTGGAATACCTGAATAGACAAGGAATCAACCCAAAATTGAGGTGGTAGACTTTGGGAGCAACTGTAGACTTGGGGTTTGCTGTATACAACTCATTAGTTTCTGATTTATATGGTTATCTTAGCTTACTTTTTAGTGCTTGTTATCATTGGTGGATTTGTTTATTGGTTTGGTTGCTCTCTTTTTTTATTCCTTTTATTTTTTTTATTTTAATAATTAAAAAAATTATTTTAATAACTTTATTTTATTTATTTTTCTTTCTTTCTTTTCTTTCTCCCTTTTCTTCTGAGCTGTGTGGCTGACAGAGCCTTGGTGCTCCAGCCGGGTGTCAGGCCTGAGCCTCAGAGGTGGGAGAGCCGAGTTCAAGACATTGGACCACCAGAGACCTCCTGGCCCCATATAATATCAATTGCTGAGAGCTCTTCCAGAGATCTCCATCTGAACACTAAGACCCAGCTCCACTCAACGACCAGCAAGCTACAGTGCTGGACACCCTATGCCAAATTACTAGCAAGACAGGAACATGACCCCACACATTAGTAGAGAGGCTGCCTAAAATCATAAAAAGGTCACAGACACCCCAAAACACACCACTAGATGTGGTCCTGCCCACCAGAAAGACAAGATCCAGCCTCATCCACCAGAACAGAAGCATCAGTCCCCTCCACCAGGAGGCCTACATAAGCCACTGAACCAACCTTACCCACTGCGGGCAGACACCAAAAACAACGGGAACTACAAACCTGCAGCCTGCAAAAAGGAGACCCCAAAACACAGTAAGTTAAGCAAAATGAGAAGACAGAGAAATATGCAGCAGATGAAGGAGCAAGGTAAAAACCCACCAGACCTAACAAATGAAGAGGAAATAGGCATTCCACCTGAAAAAGAATTCAGAGTAATGTTGGTAAAGATGATCCAAAATCTTGGAAATAGAATGGAGAAAATACAAGAAACGTTTAACAAGGACCTAGAAGAACTAAAGAGAAAGCAAACAATGATGAACAACATGCAATAAATGAAATTAACAATTCTCTAGAAGGAATCAATAGTAGAATACCTGAGGCAGAAGAACGGATAAGTGATCTGGAAGATAAAATAGTGGAAATAACTACCACAGAGCACAATAAAGAAAAAAGAATGAAAAGAATTGAGGAGAGTCTCTGGGACAACATTAAATGCACCATCATTTGAATTATAGGGGTCCCAGAAGAAGAAGAGAAAAAGAAAGGGACTGAGAAAATATTTGAAGAGATTATACTTGAAAAACTTCCCTAATACGGGAAAGGAAACAGTCATTCAAGTCCAGGAAGCAGAGTCCCATAAAGGATAAATCTAAGAAGAAACATGCCAAGACACATATTGATCAAACTATCAAAAATTAAATACGAACGAAAAATATTGAAAGCATCAAGGGAAAAGTAACACATAACATACAAGGGAATCCCCATATGTTGTTTTTTTTTTTTTTTTGCGGTACACGGGACTCTCACTGTTGTGGCCCCTCCCGTTGCGGAGCACAGGCTCTGGACGCACAGTCTCAGTGGCCATGGCTCACAGGACTAGCAGCTCTGCGGCACGTGGGATCTTCCTGGACTGGGGCATGAACCTGTGTTCTGTGCACCGGCAGGCGGACTCTCAACCACTGTACCACCAGGGAAGCCCAACAAGACATATTTAAAGTGAAGAAAGGGAACAACCTACAACCAAGATTACCCTACCTAGCAAGGATCTCGTTCAGATTCGACAGAGATATAAAAACCTTTACATAGAAACAAAAGTTAAGAGAATTCAGCACCACCAAACCAGCCTTACAACAAATGCTAAAGGAACTTCTCTAGGCAGGAAACACAAGAGACGGAAAAGACCTACAAGGACAAACCCATAACAATTAAGAAAATGGTAATAGGAACACATATATCGATAATTGCCTTAAATGTAAATGGATTAAATGCTCCAAGAAAAAGCTACAGACTGGCTGAATGTATACAAAAACAAGACTGTATGTATGCTGCATACAAGAGACCCAGTTCAGACCTAGGGACACATACAGACTGAAAGTGAGGGGATGGAAAAAGATAGTCCATGCAAATGGAAATCAAAAGAAAGCTGGACTAGCAATTTTCATATCAGTCAAAATAGACTTTAAAATAAAGACTATTACAAGAGACAAAGAAGGATACTACATAATGATAAAGGGATTAATCCAAGAAGAAGATATAACAATTGTAAATATTTATGCAACAAATATAGGAGCACTACAGTACATAAGGAAAGGCTAACAGCTATAAAAGGGGAAATCGACAGTAACACAATCATAGTAGGGGACTTTAATGCTCCACTTTCAGCAATGGACAGATCAACCAAAATGAAAATAAATAAGGAAACACAAGCTTTAAATGATACATTAAAAAGATGAATTAATTGATATTTATAGGACATTCCATCCAAAAGCAACAGAATACACTTTCTTCTCAAGTGCTCATGGAACATTCTGCAGGATACATCATATCTTGGGTCACAAATGAAGACTTGGTAAATTTAAGAAAACTGAAATCGTAACAAGTATCTTTTCCTACCACAACGCTATGAGACTAGATATCATTTACAGGAAAAATGCTGAAAAAATACAAACAATTGGAGGCTAAACAATACACTACTAAATAATCAAGAGATCACTGAAGAAATCAAAGAGGAAATCAGGGCTTCCCTGGTGGCGCAGAGTGGTTGAGAGTCCGCCTGCCAATGCAGGGGACACGGGTTCATGCCCTGGTCTGGGAAGATCCCACATGCCGTGGAACGGCTGGGCCCGTGAGCCATGGCCACTGAGCCTGTGCGTCCGGAGCCTGTGTTCTGCAACGGGAGAGGCCACAACAGTGAGAGGTCTGTGTACCGCAAAAAAAAAAAAAGAGAGAGAAAATCAAAAAATACCTAGAAACAAATGAAAACAAAACAATCCAAAACCTATGGGATGCAGCAAAAGCAGTTCTAAGAGGGAAGTTTACAGCAATATAATCCTACCTCAAGAAACAAGAAAAATCTCAAATAAACAATCTAAACTTACACCTAAAGCAATTAGAAAAAGAAGAGCAAAAAACCCCCAAAGTTAGCCAAACGAAAGAAATCATAAAGATCAATCAGAAATTAATGAAAAAGAAATGAAGGAACGATAGTAAAGATCAATAAAACTAAAAGCTGGTTCTTTGAGAAGATAAACAAAATTGATAAACCATTAGCCAGACTCATCAAGAAAAAAAGGGAGAAGACTCAGATCAACAGAATTAGAAATGAAAAAGGAGAATAACTGATACTTCAGTAATACAAAGGATCATGAGAGATTACTACAAGTGCAATACGCCAATAAAATGGACAACCTGGAAGAAATGGACACATTCTTAGAAAAGCGCAACCTTCCGAGATTGAACCAGGAAGAAATAGAAAATATAAACAGACCAATCACAAGCACTGAAATTGAAACTGTGATTAAAAATCTTCCAACAAACAAAAGCCCAGGACCAGATGGGTGAATTCTATCAAACACTTAGAGAAGAGATAACACCTACCCTTCTCAAATTCTTAAAATACAGCAGAGGGACGAACACTCCCAAACTCATTCTATGAGGCCATCATCACCCTGATACCAAAACCAGACAAAGATATTATAAAAAAAAGAAAACTACAAGCCAATATCACTGATGAACATAGATGGAAAAATTCTCAACAAAATACTAGCAAACAGAATCCAGCAGCACATTAAAAGGATCATACACCATGATCAAGTGGGGTTTATCCCAGGAATGAATGCAAGGATTTTTCAACATACGCAAATCAATCGATTTGATACACGCTATTAACAAATTGAAGGGAAAAACCATATGATCATCTCAATAGATGCAGAAAAAGCTTTTGACAAAATTCAACACCCATTTTTGATAAAAACCCTGCAGAAAGTAGGCATAGAGGGAACTTACCTCAACATAATTAAGGCCATATATGACATACCCACAGCCAACATCGTTCTCAATGGTGAAAAACTGAAACCATTTCCACTAAGATCAGGAACAAGACAAGGTTGCCCGCTCTCACAACTATTATTCAACATAGTTTTGGAAATTTTAGCCACAGCAATCAGAGACGAAAAAGAAATAAAAGGAATTCAAATTGGAAAAGAAGTAAATCTGCCTCTGTTTGCAGAGGACATGATACTACACATAAGGAATCCTAAAGATGCCACCAGAGAGCTACTAGAGCTAATCAATGAATTTGCTAATGTAGTAGGATACAAAATTAATGCACAGAAATTTCTTGCATTGCTATACACTAATGAAGAAAAATCTGAAAGAGACATTAAGGAAACAATCCCATTTACGATTGCAACAAAAAGAATAAAATACCCAGGAATAATCCTACCTAAGGAGACAAAAGACATGTATGCAGAAAACTATAAGACACTGATGAAAGAAATTAAAGATGATACAAACAGACGGAGAGATATACCATGTTTTAAGATTGGAAGAATCAAAATTGTGAAAATGACTATACTACCCAAAGCAATCTATAGATTCAATGTAATCCCTATCAAACTCCCAATGGCACTTTTTACAGAAGTAGAACAAAAAATCTTAAAGTTCGTATGGAAACACAAAAGAGCCCGAATAGCCAAAGCAATCTTGAGAAAGAAAAATGGAGCTGGAGGAATCAGACTCCCTGACTTCAGATTATACAAGAAAGCTACAGTATTCAAGACAATATGGTGCTGACACAACAACAGAAATACAGATCGAGGGAACAGGATAGAAAGCCCAGAGGTAAACCCAGGCACCTATGGTCAACTAATCTATGACAAAGGAGGCAAAGATATACAATGGAGAAAAGACAGTCTCTTCAGTAAGTGGTGCTGGGAAAACTGGACAGCTACATGTAAAAGAATGAAATTAGAACACCCCTAGCACCATACACAAAAATAAACTCAAAATGGATTAGAGACCTAAATGTAAGGCCAGACACTATAAAATTCTTAGAGGAAAACATAGGCAGAACACTCTATGATATACATCACAGGAAGATCCTTTTGGATCCACCTCCTAGAGAAATGGAAATAAAAACAAAAATAAACAAATGGGACCTAATGAAACTTAAATGCTTTTGCACAGCAAAGGAAACCATAAACAAGACAAAAAGACAACCCTCAGAATGGGAGAAAATATTTTCAAATGAAGCAACTGACAAAGGATTAATCTCCAAAATTTACAAGCAGCTCATGCAGCTCAATATCAAAAAAACAAACAACCCAATCTAAAAGTGGGCAGAAGACCTAAATAGACATTTCTCCAAAGAAGATATACAGATTGCCAACAAACACATGAAAGAATGCTCAACATCACTAATCATTAGAGAAATGCAAATCAAAACTATAATGAGGTATCACCTCACACCAGTTAGAATAGCCATTATCAAAAAATCTACCAACAATAAATGCTGGAGACGGTGTGGAGAAAAGGGAACCCTCTTGCACTGTTGGTGGGAATGTAAATTGATATAGCCACTATGGAGAACAGTATGGAGGTTCCTTAAAAAACTAAAAAAAGAACTACCATTTTACCCAGCAATTCTACTCCTGGACATGTACCGTGAGAAAACCATCATTCAAAAAGGGTTGTGTACAGCAATGTTCATTGCGGTAATACTTACTATAGCCAGGACATGGAAGTATAGTGTCTACTGACAGATGAATGGATAAAAAAGAATGATACATATGTACATGATACATATATACAATGGAATATTACTCAGCCATAAAAAGAAAGGAAATTGAGTTATTTGTAGTGAGGTGGATGGACCTAGAGACTGTCATACAGAGTGAAGTAAGTCAGAAAGAGAAAAAGCAATATTGTATGCTAACATATATATAGGAAATAAAAAAAAAATGCTCCTGAAGAACCTAGGGGCAGGACAGGAATAAAGATGCAGAAGAAGTAAATGGACTTAAGGACACAGGGAGGGGGAAGGGTAAGCTGGGATGAAGTGAGAGAGTGGCTTGACATATATACACTACCAAATGTAAAATAGATAGCTGGTGGGAAGCAGCTGCATAGCACAGGGTGATCAGCTCGGTGCTTTGTGACCACCTAGAGGGGTGGGATATGGAGAGAGGGAAGGTGGGAGAGGGAAGAGGGAGGGGATATGGGGATATAAGTTTACGTATGGCAGATTCACTTTGTTATACAGCAGCAACTGACACAATAATGTAAAGCGATTTTCCTCCAATAAAGATGTTTAAGAAAAAAATAAGATCAGTTTCCAACATTTCATGCCAATTCATTGACAAATTGGAATGTATACATGGCAGTCATTCATGAGTAAACTGATTTGAAAAGAAGATCTAAATGGATTATTATTAGTTTTTAAAACTAAGTAACTTGATTTCCAAGGATAAGCAACCCAGATAGTTTGTTCCTATAACAGCTTAGTGTCCACTATCTTTCACTTAAATACATCAAGGCTATTTTCAATATTTGATGACGACCTCTAGTCATATAAACTATATGCTACAAGAGTTTGTCTATTTCAAATCACTTTCCTTTTTGCTCTCTTGCAAAGCTAGACATTCCAAATAATCAATGTTGACCAAACCTTCATATGGATAGCTGCAATATACCATTTCATTCCAAACACCTGTTAGAGCATAATTAAAATATCCTTTAAAAACTCAATCTTTTCTGAAACTATACTGCTCAGAAATCGATGTTTATGAAGCAATGCTTGTATGATTTCAATTGCTTCAAACTGTGCCCTCATGCTGACAGTGAGGTTTTTTGCCTTTTGTTGCCAATAATAAATTACAGCCCTGAAGTTATAAAATATCTACCTTCCTCCACAACTAATGTGATATATTTGTAAGACTTGTGTTAATGTTTGAAAATAAAGTAATTTCACGTGTATCTATATGTGTGTGTCTATATGCTGCTATCAACATTAATATCCACTTTACCCCCCTTCCCTAAAAGATGTGGGACTGGAATTACAGAATGAATGATGTCCAGACACTATGTGAAGTAGAGTATTTCCCAGTCAACAGTGTATTCGTCTGTGTTAGTGAGTTCAGGATATCATGTACATCACAGAATGTCAGAACAGAGAAAGGTCATACTGTTCATCTGGCTCAAATTGCCCTTCTCAGAGAGGAGTCACACAGTATTTAAGTGGCAAAGCTGGGCTGCAAATACTGGCTTCTGAAATCCAAGTTTTTTTGCCTATCTACTGTTTCCCTAATGTTCTAAATCAGAATCACTTTGGTGATAGAAAATAGGAAGGCTATTTTAGTCTGATTTAAAAATATACCCCCTATCACACCAAAAAATCAAAAATTGATTCAGATGCACACCCAGGATGAGAACCACTAACCTAGCAGTTGCGCTGGAGTAGTTGTGCTGGAGCCCTGCTTTTCATACTTTCCCAAACATCAGAATCACCTGGAGAGTGAGTTTAAACACAGATTCCTGGGTTACCTCCCAGTGATTCTGGTTTGGTCATTCTGAGATAGAGTCCAGGAAGTTGTAGTTCTAACAAGCTCCTGGGGCGGCTAATAGTAGTGGTCCCGGGATTACACTCCGCATTGCACTGCTATGGAGAGCAAGGCCACTAGCTTATGCAGAGACTTAGGGTGGAGGTTTTTCCCAAGGGTACTGTTGGCAGTGGTGCTACACATAACACCAAAGACCATGTGTGAGGGGACAACGGTCTGCTTTGTTTTCGTCCAGGGCCAGGTTACTCAATATCCCATCATAGGTCAGTCTCTTTCTCTTCTAACCCACATTTGAAAATGCCAACCAACAACTCTAGCTAAAAGTGGGTCATGCCAGCTGAAACATGCAAATGCCTAAGCTTTGCTGATCTAGAATCTGTCTTCTCATAGTTACAGCTCTGCCCCATGGTTTTCATCTTTGGTGCAGACTATATTTTGAGCAAGTCATCTTCTTCCAAATGCTCTTTTGAATGTGAGCTTACCACAGAGAAACCAACTTATCCTGGCTATCCTGGGACATTCCCAGTTTTAAAACTGAGAGGCTCATGTCATGGTAACTCTCTAAGTCCAAGAGGGTTGGCCACTCTACCTTGTCATTCCCCCATCAAAAGGGAGAGTCTCATTCATCTCCCCTGAATCTTGGCTTTCCTTAGTGACTGCCTTGCACCAATAGAATGTTCCCGAAGTGATGCTACACAACTTGTAGGGCTAGGTCAGAAAAGGCTGTGCAAATTCTACTGTGTTTTCTGGGACATTTGCTGTCCAGAAGCTTTAATTTGGGGCACTCTCTTTCAGACAGCAGATGCCATGCTGAGAAGTCAATCCTACGTGGAAAAGCCACATGTAGGTGTTTTGGTTGTCAGTTCCAGGTAGGCTTGGGCATTAAGTAAACAAGCCCCAGCAGATAACTGGTGATAAAGAAGCTTCCAGATGATTCCATTCTTGGTCATTCAGGTCACCTGTTCAAGTTTTCTCAGCTGAGGCTATTGATATCATGGAGCAAAAGCAAACCAATTCCACCATATTAGGGATGAATTGCTGACCCCAGAATTCATGAGCAGAATAAAATGAAAGTTTATGTTATTAAATTTGGGGTGGTTTGTTATGCACCAATAGGTAATCAAAATCCCATCTAATTAAAAGGGGACCAACCTTTTTTCTATTTAGACTTGGCTTTATGAAGATTGTTCCTTAAGCATGCTGCTCCTCAGTTGAATTTAATCTTCCATCCCTTTGATTTCTTGATTTAATCCAATCTAGTAATCTAGTCTTTCAGAATATTTTTTTCCTAAACAAACTTTTATAAGCACTAACTATTCATCAGGCATTACCCTAAATTAACCACCTATATTATTTCACGTAATTTTCACAACACCTTGTGATGCTATTGTCCCCATTGCACAGATGCCCAAGTTGATATCTTACAACCACTGGATTCTGAATTCAAATACATACTTCATTCCAAAGGCCTTGCTTTTAACAATCATGATATATTCTTTTGCTCTCACCTTTCCCAGGTCTTTCCCTGATAATCCTGAAGCTGGTTTCCTTAATTTGGAACTACGCTTTTTTTTAAAACGAGAGGATGTAACTGCCCTTGTACACCTATCCTATGACACAAAGCAGCACTCTGCATCCTCATTATACTAGGAAATAGATTTTAATATTTCATATGTGGAAATACTTGCCAATTGGACACAAAATGATGAGCGATTTAACACAGTAATATTTGGCAGCATGGCTTAGGGAAAAAAGCAGACTTAAGGATTAGGCCAAATGTGGTTCTTATCCTGGCTTTATCACTTCCTATTGTTGGATAAGCTACTTTACACTTGCTGAGCCTCAGTTTTCTTATTTGTAATAGAAGAATAATGATGATGATGATGATGGTAGTTGTCTTGTAATATTGTGATGATTATTGAATGAGACGACATAAAGTGCTCCAAAGAGTAGTTGCCACTTGGCAGGCATTCTCATAGCAGCTATTAATAACCTGAAGGAGCTCTGAGAGGTGACCGCACTGGAATCGGGCATTCAGTGACAACTCTTAGATGTAGCACCCTGGGGAAGTACCACAGATGGAGTAGAGTGGATGAGAAGATTTGTATAATGTTGGCATGAACAAAAGGGCCCAGATATTGGCATCAGCGCACTGCATTGATGCCAGCATCATTAACGTCTTCTACTCCACCCAGATTCAGAGAGATAAAAGAATTAGCTGGCAGCTGCTGTTATCCTATCTCTGCTTGTGGGCAAATTTGTTCACTTTCCGATCAGCATCATAAATAATTCCACATTTCACTCCAACTCTGATAATCTGATTTTGGACAATGCTTGTCTCACACCAGTCAGAATGGCCATCATCAAAAAATCTACAAACAATAAATGCTGGAGAGGGTATGGAGAAAAGGGAACCCTCTTGCACTGTTGGTGGGAATGTAAATTGATACAGCCACAAATTGATACAGCCACTATGGAGAACAGTATGGAGATTCCTTAAAAAACTACAAATAGAGCTACCATATGACCCTGCAATCCCACTACTGGGCATATACTCTGAGAAAAACTTAATTCAAAAAGACACATGTACCCCAGTGTTCATTGCAGCACTGTTTACAATAGCCAGGACATGGAAACAACCTAAATGATGAATGGATAAAGAAGATATGGTACATATATACAATGGAATATTACTCAGCCATAGAAAGGAACAAAATTGGGCCATGTGTAGAGATGTGAATGGACCTAGACTCTGTCACACAGAGTGAAGTAAGTCAGAAAGAGAAAAGCATATATCGTATATTAACACATATATGTGGAATCTAGAAAAATGGTACAGATGAACCTATTTGCAGGGCAGGAGTAGACATAGAGAATGGACGTGTGGACACAGGAGGGGAAGCGGAGGGTGGAATGAATTGGGAGATTAGGTTTGACATAAATACACTACCATGTGTAAAATAGACAGCTAGTGGGAACCTACTGTATAGCACAGGGAGCTCACCTCGGTGATCTGTGATGACCTAGATGGGTGGGATGGGGGTGGGTGGGAGGGAGGTCCAAGAGGGAAGGGATATATGTATACATACAGCTGATTCACTTCATTGTACCGCAGAAACTAACACAACATTGTAAAGCAATTATACTCCAAAAAAAAAGTTTTTCTGGCTTAAGTTTATCTCCATATTGTTAAGGAAAAAGACAAAAAGAGGAGAGAATGTCACTGTTCTTGGGTTGGTTGTCCTAAGCTGGATGCAGGGAAGGAAGAAAACAATACACAAACCTGTATATATACACACACACACAACACAATTGTGCTTCTTACCTTTAACTTGCATGTTAAAAAGCTCCTGGGGTGCTTTTAAAAATTACAGAGCCCTGTCACCCTGAAGCTACTGAATCAAAACTCTCCACAAGTAATTCTGAAGAATACCCTGTAGTTGAAAGCTTTATTCCAAAACAATAAACATACACATACACATTTACTTCTATTTTTTAAGGTAAGTATAAGGATTTGTACTTTGAAAAACAGCTTTTAGCATAGTGTTATTTTATTAACCTAAAAGCAATGAGACCATATTTCTCTAATCCAGACAAGCATCAGAAAAAGATTATGTCCTATATTTCTTTAATATGAATAATTAGGCACTAACTTACTTCCTTTAAAACTGGTTTTACCAATGAGATAACTGGTTCTGTTTAGTAGTTGCCTCTTTAGTGAGAATAATGCCACTTTAATACTACATACTGCAGAAACACATCATTATTGCAGATCCATAATCACAGTTATTTCCTAGCATTTTATTAGAACTGTTATAAATATCATTTAACAATGGTTTTAACTTTTCTGAAATATGAATTTCTTCTACTTCTTACAGAACTGCAAGAGGTTACTGTTGTTTCTATGTCATGCTAAAAACAACTTACAAATTGGAAAGATAACAATAGTATTGAGAAAATACGGAGCTCTGGTTCACTAAAACCTACTTAATGATTAGGGACTTCACTAATAAATGTTTTTAGTTAATTATTTTTCACCATCAAGGAATTAGGAAAAACAAACAAAAACATTTAGCACCATCATGACTGGAGTATGAAATAGTAAAGTGTAACCACTAATTTGCAATATTACCATTACTAATTCTTTTATTATTACTTGATCTGCAAATTATTTTAAAGTTCTAAGCATTTCACTTAGTTTCCCTACAACTTCCCCAGTTAAATCAAACAGTTCTAAATAACGGTATTTAAAATTTTTACTAACGATCCATCCTTCTTTAGATATTTTTCCAAATGCAAGCTCTATTGCAGGTGGTACACTAAACACTGAAAAATACATAGAAAAATGAGCCCAGAAGCAGCAGTGTAGTATATATACTCATAGTAAATAGATTCATAGTTAACATAGGTATAGAATAATGATTATGGGATTATTCATAACAATACAGGATTTGTTTTACTTCTAAAATGTCATTTATTGACTCCTATCCCATAAATTCTGGTTCCCTAACCACATACTAGCCATGCTCTTTTCTCCCTCAATCCATAGACATTATGGTATTCACAACCATCATTTCAGACTTCTTTCTATAGGTTAATAACAAAAACTTCCCATCTCTAAGCCAGATCTATTTTTAGATCAAAGGTCAGCAAATTAAGGATCTTGGGCCAGATCTGCCCCACTGCCTGTTTTCTTATAGTCCATGAGTGCAGATTTTTTTTCCTGTTTTTTTAATAGTTCGGAAAAAAAGAATACTTCATGACATGAAAATGATATGAAATCAAATTTTAGTGTTCATAAGGTTTTATTGGAACACAGCCTCCCTCATTTGTTTACATAGTGTCTCTGGCTACTTCCCAGCTTCAACAACTGAACTGATTAGCTGTGATAGAGACCTTATGTAGCTTTCAAAGACGAAGATAGTTACTATCTAGTCCTTTACTGTAAAGGTTTGCCAGCTCCTGCTCTAGATCATTTTATTTATTACCTTTGGGTATGTCACCTCTGCTTCCCATTGGTATCTCAAACTCAACGTGCTACAACAGTTCATAATCTTTCCTCACAAGCTGACCTCTGTTCCTTTCAATAATGAAAGGTAATTTGGGATATCTTTACTCTTACCACTTATCAGTGATTAAGTTCCAAAGGATTCTGCCTCATCAAAGTATTGGGTTGGCCAAAAAGTTCGTTCGGGTTTTTGGTGAGATGTGAAGGAAAAACCCGAATGAAATTTTTGGCCAACCCAGTATCTCACATTTGTCTTCCTCTCTATCAGTATTTCTGTACTTTAATTCAGATCTCTTATGTGGACTATTAAAACAGTCATTCAACACCTTTCTCAGCTGTCTACAATCTTATGCTCTTCCAAAGCTTTCCTCGATGTTCTACCAGACACATTTAATGGCTGTTGTAACGCCACTCTTAGGTGTATTTCTTCATCGTTGTGGAGGAAATTAGCAGTGCTTAGGTGGTAGGAAGTTAAAACAAAGCCCCAAGACTTTCTGACAGGCAAGGCACCTTCACTGTCCTTGATAAACAGCTGCCACAATAACTTGATCATCTTATTCCCTTATTTAAAACTCTAGCCATGTTCATAAAGCCTCCTATAACCTGGAGCATGCCTCTATTTCTAGGTTTTTTGCTTATAGAAGCTTTTCTACTGTAGAATTTCTACTCCCACCATGACTGAAAAGTTCTCAAACACTAGCAATTGCCTGGATTTGACATACTGCTTCAGGCTTCTGACTATGCCTTTGGTTTCCCAACTTCTTTGGCATGATGAAAGATATTTAAGCTCTGGAATCACCTGTTCTACAAAGCCTTTGTAAACTGTCCCTATCCTCTGGAATCGATGATTCCTTCTTCAGTGCTCTCAATGGACCCAGGCAAATAGTTTACTTAATTACTCTTATTGATTATATGCTCATTGCCCTCTACTAGACTGTAACTTCCTTGAAATTAGGGACTAAGTTGGTATCTCCAGAGCCTAGCAACTGGTAGGCATTCAATAAATGTGTGCTGAAAAAACTAAAGGAATTAAATCTACTGCCTTTCAGTGACTATTAGGCAAGTATTTTCTTCACTAATAATTGATAACCCTCATAAAACTACTTTAAAATGATTCAAGGTGGGTTATTAAAGTCCCAAGGTGGGCCGGTTGTACATTTTACTAGTAAGAAGTTGCTGATATCTAAGGAACAAAATTAAATCTGTCATGATCTTTGCAATAGTCCCAGGAAAATTGTTAAAACTGAAAAATAATCTTTGTTGATATTCCCTATTGCTATCTCAATATTCTTCATTGATAGTCAGTTCACTAACTAAACAACGTCTTTTAAATCAGAACTCCTATCTGTTGAAAAGCAAGCAAATACCATATACTCTTCAGTTTCTGCATTTGATTGCTTCCAGAAAATATTCAATACAAAAACTCAATCAACTCTATAAATGTGAGACTTTCGGTTTTGTAATTTTACTTTGTTCTTATAAGTTACCTTTTTATTTTATAATTAAAATAATGGTTTCTAACTTACTGCATAAAGTTTGCAAAGATTACTTTGCAACTGGTTTCATATATACTCAGCATTCAGTTTCCCCATTTTTAACATCTTACATTACTATAGTATACTTGTCATAGCTAATATACCAATATTAATAAATTATTATTAACTATAGCTAATAAACCAATATTAATAAATAAATAATTAACTAAACACCATAGTTTATTAGCTTTTCCCTAATGTCCTTTTTCTGTTCTAGGATTGCATCCAGGATGTCACATTACATTTAGTTGTCATGTCTCCTTAGCTCTCAATGGACTGTGACACTTTCTTACACTTTGCTTGTTTGTGAAGATCTTGATAATTTTGAGAAGTTCTTGTCAGATAATGTGTAGAATGTCCCTACATTTGTGCTGGTCTCTTGTCCTTTTCTCATGTTTAGACTGGGAATGTAGGCTTTTGGAAAGATGGCCACAGAAGTGAAGTGCCATTTTAATCACATCATGCCAAGTGTATATGCTATTAACATGTCTGACTGATGAAGATATCAGCATTGATCATCTGACTTAGGTAGTGTTTCCCAAATTTCTCCACTGTAAACTTACTTCTTGCTTTTTATTTCCCCTTCCATATTACATTCTTTGATAGCAAGTTACTAAGTGTAACCCACACTGAAGGTGTGGGAATTAAGCTTCATTTCACTGAGGAGGGAGTATCAACACAAATTATTTGGAATATTTTTCTGCAGGAGATTTGTCTCTCCTCCTCCATTTATTTACTTATTTAATCATTTACCTGTATCAGTATGGACTCATGGATATTCATCTTATACTGTAGGTTGTAATCCAGTGTTACAAAAGTTAACCTGTTGCACAAATTGTTTTTTCTTTGGCCTTGGGTGCTCTTCCCTGTTAGTTACTCTCATCTCTCTTTGACACATCCCCATTGTTTTAGTTTTTGAGACACTCCCACTTACTTTCTGACACTATAAGATTTTCCAGGCTCATTCTGTACACTTTCTGCCCCAGTCCCAGAGTCAGACACCCCTCCAAGGAGCTGGTTTCTTTGACTGGAGAATCATATTAGAAACCAAGACTTGGGTGCTACATGGCTTCTTTTATTTTTGATATTGGTTTCAGTTTTGCAAGGAAGGTATTGGCTAGTCAACTTTCTGGATGCCCTCTATTATTCCATCAACCCTTCTAAGAATATGAATACAAGCATACTCACACACACGTATTTCTACCAATAAAGAGGAAATAAATTTCCAACTACTCTGGCTTATAAATAGGCTAAGATAGAAGATTTCTTAGAAAATAAACTAAACCATATCTGCAAATGATAACAGTAATGTATTAACATCCATAAGTACCCAAAAAGATAGATATGCTTTATACATCAAGTATAGATCTCAAGACCAGGCTGTAGAAAAGAGGCTATAAATAAAAACAATTATGTTCAGGAATCATTATAGTTCATACTTTCCAGTTCTGGATCTCCCTTGTTGAGTTTTACAGATGAATCTGTCCCTTGGGACTGAGACTGGGGCTCCTGGAAAGTAAGAATAAATCTCAAATATTAGGAACTACATATAAACATTAATACAGGGAATGTAAATCATGTAAAGAAAAAATGCTTCAGGGCTTCCCTGGTGGCTCAGTGGTTGAGAGTCTGCCTGCTAATGCAGGGGACACAGGTTCGAGCTCTAGTCTGGGAGGATCCCACATGCCGCGGAGCGACTAGGCCCATGAGCCACAACTGCTGAGTCTGTGCGTCTGGAGCCTGTGCTCCGCAACAAGAGAGGCCGCGATAGTGAGAGGCCCACGCACCGTGATGAAGAGTGGCCCCCGCTTGCCACAACTAGAGAAAGTCCTCGCGCAGAAACGAAGACCCAACACAGCAAAAATAAATAAATATATTAATAAACTCCTACCCCCAACATCTTAAAAAAAAAAAGACTAGCCCAATAATTAAAAGAAAGAAAGAAAGAAAAAATGCTTCAGCAGGTGGCTTTGAGCTTGATGGGTCAAAGGCAGGGGACACAAACATGTTTCTTTAGTGTCTAAGAGAGAAATGTTCTTCAAAATAATTAAGGTAATAATAATACTTTATGGCAGAGATTACTTTTAAATTTTTCCAAGTATTTTCATAGCCATTATGCTGCAGCAAAAGTGAAATTATGTAGTAGAACATAAGAAGCAGATGATGAGACAGTAAACACACTGTGAAAGCCTACTGATGGTTTGGGAGAGGAAAATCTGGTCGTAATATTCCAGTCTCTGCAGAAATCAAACTGTGGCAAAATAAAAAATGTGTTTGGTCTTTGTCTCTGGTTCCTGGCACAGAACTCCTAAAGTCTTTAGAATTTCCTAAGTATTACGAGCGTCTTTTGTTATTAATAACAAATTCTGAGTTAATGCCAATGAGGTGACTCAGGGTGGGGCCTCTAGATGGTTTCAGGAGGGGGTGGTTAACAAAAAGACCAAACACAGGATTAGAGGGTGGGAACTTTAGGTTTCACTCCCCAACTGCCTGGGAGGGGAGAGGAGGCTGGAGATTCAGTCATACAAACTCTTGAACCATAAGATTCTGAAAGTTTCTGGGTTAGTTGAACACATTAATGCACTGGGAGTTGACACCCAGCATTGAGGTTGTGCAGAACGCCACACATCATCTTACAGATCACTTCAATTTGGCTTTTCTTGAGTTGCATATAAAGTTGGAATCCTAAATAGAGCACTTGCATGAGTTCAGAGTTCCATGGGTTGTTCTACAAAATTATGGAACCTGAGATGGGGGGAGGGAGTCATGGGAACCCTCTGAATTTGTAGTCAGGTAGGCAGAAGTGTAGGTAGCCTGGGCACTGATTTGTGGCTGGCCTCTGAGTGGTGGCAGTCTTCTTGGGACTGAGCCTTTAACCTGTGGGGTCTTCTCTTACTCTGGGAGTTAGTATCAGAAATGAATTGAATTATTGGACACCCGGTTGGTGTCAAAAAACAATAGATACAAACAATATGAAAACATACCTTAAAAAATGAAAGACATACCAGATAGTCCCTAACTATTCTAATTCCAGACTTCCTTTTCTTAGTGCCTTCAAAACAGTAGTAAGAAAAACAAAGAAATAGAAACAAAAGAACTATTGCTATTGTTTTGAAATTGCAACTGAGAACTTTTTTCCTTTTTTAAAGATAATATTAGGCACCAATACATTCTAAATATGTTTTTAGTCAAAAAAGGAAGTAGAAGGCTGAGAGAATAACACTAGGAATACATTTTTACAGAAATTAAAAAACTGCAGATTGCTACTCACTTAGAGAGGAAATGGTGCATCATAGCAATGATGCTACAAAATCTTAAATTCTAAATGGAATGAAAGATGGAAGCATCTTTCAAAATGGTTGAAAATTTGAAGGGGGGCCTTTTATAAGTAAGTATAAAAGTAGGGAATAACTCATGAGGAAGCTCTTGAAAAAACAATATAGGTAACTGCTGACAACAGTGATTGCAAAATGCCAGCTCAGGAACATATACCAATCCATTTCCCTTCTTCCTGAAACTAAAACAATATCTTTTACTCTGAGATTATGACTTTTATTCTCCCTTTCTTCACTGGAGAAGGGTCTAAAATATTCTTTCTTCTCATGTAATGATGCCAATAATAGCTTTTAAAAATATATATAATTAATATATTTACTTGGCAAAATAAAAAAAAACTTGTCTATCTGTTTTTCATCCTTTGTTTATGTATATATGTATTTATTTGGTTAAGTTTACTAGTACAAAAAGGCCCCTTTAGGGCATGTAACCTGAATTGTTAGAATAGTTTCAGTAAACTGTGCAAAGGGTAATAATATCAACAGATTAGGTAACAAGGGTGGAACACAGAGCTGGATAAAAAAATCCTGCATTATGTACCACTGAAAAGCAATGCATTTATCACATTTCTTGAAGTTACTTAGTAACAGCTAAATCTCAATGAGGACTACTGATGACTGTGCTCATTCTTGACTGTGAAGAACGAACTAGCTACTGACACAAGAAGAAGCAATGTTGACTTAGACCAAGGAGGGTGGGGGCCTGAAGGAAAACCTGACTGAGCGGATCTTTGTTTGAATTTTGCATTAAAAATCAGTGCCATTCGGCCCTAGTTTGGAGGAGCTTCAAGATGGCAGAAGAGTAAGACATGGAGATCAGCTTCCTCCCCACAAATATATAAGAAATACATCTATGTGCGGAACAACCCCTGCAGAACACATACTGAACGCTGGCAGAAGACCTCAGCCCTCCCAAAAGGCAAGAAACTCCTCACGTACCTGGGTAGGGCAAAAGAAAAAAGAAAAAACAGAGACAAAAGAGTAGGGATGGGACATGCACCAGTGGGAGGGAGCTGTGAAGGAGGAAAGGTTTCCACACACTAGGAAGCCCCTTTGTGGGCAGAGACTGCGGGTGGTGGAGTGGGGAAGCTTTGGAGCCACAGAGGAGAGCACAGCTACAGGGGTGAGGACGGCAAAGCAGAGAGATTCCCTTACGGAGGATCAGTGCCGACCACCACTCACTAGCCTGAGAGGCTTGTCTGCTCACCCTCCGGGGTGGGTGGGGGCTAGGAGCTGAGGTTCTGGCTTTGGAGGTTAGATCCCAGGGAGAGGACTGGGGTTGGCTGAGTGAACACAGCCTGAGCGGGGCTAGTGCACCACAGCTAGCTGGGAGGGAGTCCAGGAAAAAGTCTAGACCTGCCTAAGAGGCAAGAGACCATTGTTTCGGGATGCAAGAGGAGAGGGGACTCAGAGCACCACCTGAACGAGCTCCAGAGATGGGCGGGAGCCACAGCTATCGGCGTGGACCCCAGAGACAGGCATGAGACGCTAAGGCTGCTGCTGCTGCCACCAAAAGCCTGTGTGCAACCACAGGTCACTATCCACACCTCCCCTCCTGGGAGCCTGTGCAGCCCACCACTGCCAGGGTCCTGTGATCCAGGGACAACTTCCCCTGGAGAACACACGGCGTGCCTCAGGCTGTTGCAATGTCATGTTGGCTTCTACCGCTGCAGGCTCGCCCCACATTCCATACCCCTCCCTCCCCCCGGCCTGAGTGAGCCAGAGCCCCTGAATCAGCTGCTTCTTTAACTCCATCCTGTCTGAGTGGCAACAGACACCCTCAGGCGACCTACACACAGAGACAGGGCCAAATCCAAGCTGAACCCCAGGAGCTGTGAGAACAAGGAAGAGAAAGGGAAATTTCTCCCAGCAGCCTCAGGAGCAGCACATTAAATCTCCACAGTCAACCTGATGTACCCTGCATCTGTGGAACATGTGAATAGACAAAGAATCATCCCAAATTGAGGCGGTGGACTTTGGGAGCAATGATATATATATATTTTTCCCTTTTTCTCTTTTTGTGAGTGTGTATGTGTATGCTTCTGTGTGTGATTTTGTCTGTATAGCTTTGCTTTTACCATTTGTCCTAGGGTACTGTCTGTACATTTTTTGTTGGTTTGTTTTTGGTGTTTTTAGTATAGTTTTTAGTGTTTGTTATCATTGGTGGATTTGTTTTTTGGTTTGGTAGCTCTCTTCTTTCTTTCTTTCTATTTTTTTATTACTTAATTTTTTTTCACTTTTAATAATTATATTATATTTTAATAACTTTATTTTATTTTATGGTATTTTTTTTCATTTTTTTCTCCCTTTTACTCTGAGCCATGTGGATGGCAGGGTCTTGGCATTCCGGCTGGGCATCAGGGCTGTGCCTCTGAGGTGGGAGAGCGAAGTTCAGGACACTGGTCCACCAGAGATGTCCCAGCTCCATGTAATATCAAACAGCTAAATAACCCAGAGATCTCCATCTCAACAACAAGATTGAACTCCACTCAACGACCAGCAAGTTACAGTGCTGGACACCCTATGCCTGTCTTCCCAAAGACAGGAACACAATACCACCCGTTACCAGAGAGGATGCTGAAAATCATAATAAGGTTACAGACACCCCAAAACACACCACCAGACGTGGACCTGCCCATCAGAAAGACAAGATCCAGCCTCATCCACCAGAACAAGGCACTAGTCCCCTTCACCAGGAAGCCTACACAACTCACTGAACCAACCTTAGCCACTGGGAGGGAGACAACAAAAACAATGAGAACTACGAACCTGCAGCCTGTGAAAAGGAGACCCCAAAAACAGTGAGTTAAGCAAAATGAGAAGACAGAGAAACACACTGCAGATGAAGGAGCAAGGTAAAAATCCACCAGACCTAACAAATGAAGAGGAAATAGGCAGTTTACCTGGAAAAGAATTCAGAATAATGATAGTAAAGATGATCCAAAATCTTACAAATAGAATGGGAAAAATACAAAAACATTTAACAGGGACCTAGAAGAACTAAAGAGCAAACAAACAATGATGAACAACACAATAAATGAAATTAAAAATTCTCTAGAAGGAATCAATAGCAGAATAACTGAGGCAGAAGAATGGATAAGTGACCCGGAAGATAAAATAGTGGAAATAACGACTGCAGAGCACAATAAAGAAAAAAGATTGAAAAGAATTGAGTACAGTCTTAGAGACCTCTGGGACAACATTAAATGCACAAACATTTGAATCATAGGGGTCCCAGAAGAAGATGAGAAAAAGAAAGGGACTGAGAAAATATTTGAAGAGATTATAGTTGAAAACATCCCTAATATGGGAAAGGAAAGAGTTAATCAAGTCCAGGAAGCGCAGAGAGTCCCATACAGGATAAATCCAAGGATAAACATGCCAAGACACGTATTAATGAAACTATCAAAAATTAAACACAAAGAAAAAATACTAAAAGCAGCAAGGGAAAAACAACAAAATAACATACAAGGGAATCCCCATAAGTTTAACAGCTGATCTTTCAGCAGAAACTCTGCAAGCCAGAAAGGAGTGGCAGGATATATTTAAAGTGATGAAAGGGAAAAACCTACAACCAAGATTATTCTACCCAGCAAGGAACTAATTCAGATTTGACAGAGAAATTATAACCTTTACAGACAAGCAAAAGCTAAGAAAATTCAGCACCACAAAACCAGCTTTGCAACAAATGCTAAAGGAACTTCTCTAGGGAGGAAACAAAAGAGAAGGAAAAGACCTACAAACAAACCCAAAACAATTAAGAAAATCATAATAGGAACATACATATTGATAATTACCTTAAATGTAAATGGATTAAATGCTCCAATCAAAAGACACAGACTGGCTGAATGAATACAAAAACAAGACGCTTATCTATGCTGTCTACAAGAGACCCACTACAGACCTAGGGACACATACAGACTGAAAGTGAGGGGATGGAAAAAGATAGTCCATGCAAATGGAAATCAAAAGTGAGCTGGAGTAGTAATTCTCATATCAGACAAAATAGACTTTAAAACAAAGACTATTATAAGAGACAAAGAAGGACACTACATAATGATCAAGGGATCAATTCAAGAAGAAGATATAACAATTGTAAATATTTATGCACCCAACATAGGAGCACCTCAATACATAAGGCAAATGCTAACAGCCATAAAAGGGGAAATCAACAGTAAGACAATCAGAGTAGGGTATTTTAACACCCTACTTTAACCAATGGACAGATCATCCAAAATGAAAATAAATAAGGAAACATAAGCTTTAAATGACACATTAAACAAGATGGACTTAATTGATATTTATAGGACACTCCATCCAAAAACAACAGAATTCACTTTCTTCTCAAGTGCTTATGGAACATTCTCTGGGATAGATCATACCTTGGGTCACATATCAATCCTTGGTAAATTTAAGAAAATGGAAATCATATTAAGTATCTTTTCTGAACACAACGCTATGAGACGAGATATCAATTACAGGAAAAAATCTGCAAAAAATACTAACACATGGCGGGTAAACAATACACTACTTAATAACCAAGAGATCACTGAGGACATCAAAAAATACCTAGAAACAGATGACAATGAAAACACAATGACCCAAAACCAATGGGATGCAGCAAAAGCAGTTCTAAGAGGGAAGTTTATAGCAATACAATCCTACCTAAAGAAACAAGAAACATCTCAAATAATCAACCTAACCTTACACCTAAAGCAATTAGAGAAGGAAGAACAAAAAATCCTCAAAGTTAGCAGAAGGAAAGAAATCATAAAGATCAGATCAGAAATAAATGAAAAAGAAACGAAAGAAATGATAGCAAAGATAAATAAAACTAAAAACTGGTTCTTTGAGAAGATAAAGAAAATTTTAAACCATTAAACAGACTCATCAAGAAAAAAAGGGAGAAGACTCAAATCAATAGAATTAGAAATGAAAAAGAAGTAACGACTGACACTGCAGAAAGACAACGTATCATGAGAGATTACTATAAGCAACTATATGCCAATAAAATGGACAACCTGGAAGAAATGGACACATTCTTAGAAAAGCACAACCTTCCAAGTTTGAACAAGGAAGACATAGAAAATATAAACAGACGAATCACAAGGACTGGAATTGAAACTGTGATTAAAAATCTTCCAACAAACAAAAGCCCAGGACCAGATGGCTTCATAGGCGAATTCTATCAAACATTTGGAGAAGAGCTAACACCTATACTTCTCAAACTCTTCCAAAATATAGCAGAGGGACGAATACTCCCAAACTCATTCTATGAGGCCACCATCACCCTGATACCAAAACCAGACAAAGACGTCACAAAGAAAGAAAACTACAGGCCAAGATCACTGATTAACATAGATGCAAAAAAACCTCAACAAAATACAAGCAAACAGAATCCAACAGCAAATTAAAAGGATCATACACCATGATCAACTGGGATTTATCCCTGGAATGCAAGGATTCTTCAATATATGCAAATAAATCAATGTGATACACCATATTAACAAATTGAAGGATAAAATCCATATGATCATCTCAAAAGGTACAGAAAATGCTTTTGACAAAATTCAACATCCATTTATGACAAAAAACCCTCCAGAAAGTAGTCATAGAGGGAACTTACCTCAACATAATAAAGGCCATATATGACAAACCCACAGCCAACATCATTTTCAATGGTGAAAAACTGAAACAATTTCCTCTAAGATCAGGAACAAGACAAGGTTGTCAACTCTCACCACTCTTATTCAACATAGTTTTGGAAGTTTTAGCCACAGCAATCAGAGACGAAAATGATATAAAAGGAATCCAAATCAGAAAAGAAGTAAAGCTGTCACTGTTTGCGACGACATGATACTATACATAGAGAATCCTAAAGACGCTACCAGAAAACTATGAGAATTAATCAATGAATTTGGTAAAGTAGCAGAATACAAAATTAATGCACAGAAATCTCTTGCATTCCTATACACTAATGATGAAAAATCTGAAAGTGAAATTAAGGAAACATTCCCATTTACCATTGCAACAAAAAGAATAAAATATCTAGGAATAAACTTACCTAAGGAGAAAAAAGACCTGTATGCATAAAACTATAAGACACTGATGAAAGAAATTAAAGATGATACAAAGAGATAGAGAGATATACCATGTTCTTGGATTGGAAGAATCAACACTGTGAAAATGACTATGCTACCCAAAGAAATCTACAGATTCAATGCAATCCCTATCAAACTACCACTGGCATTTTTCACAGAACTAGAACAAAAAATTTCACAATTTGTATGGCAACACAAAAGACCGTGAATAGCCAAAGCAATCTTGAGAAAGAAAAACGGAGCTAGAGGAATCAGGCTCCCTGACTTCAAACTATACTACAAAGCTACAGTAATCAAGACCATATGGTACTGGCACAAAAATAGAAATATAGATCAACTGAACAGGATAGAAAGCCCAGAGTTAAACCCATGCACATATGGTCACCTCATCTTTGATAAAGGAGGCAAGAATACACAATGGAGAAAAGACAGCCTCTTCAATAAGTGGTGCTGGGAAAACTGGACAGCTACATGTAAAAGAATGAAATTAGAACACTCCCTAACACCATGCACAAAAAATAAACTCAAAATGGATTAAAGACATAAATATAAGGCCAGACACTGTAAAACTCTTAGGGGAAAACATAGGCAGAACACTCT
The DNA here is from genome assembly GCF_937001465.1 of Orcinus orca. NCBI lineage: Eukaryota > Metazoa > Chordata > Mammalia > Artiodactyla > Delphinidae > Orcinus > Orcinus orca. The sequence goes on from NC_064562.1 coordinate 73,998,668, forward strand.
ATGACATAAATCACAGCAAGATCCTTTTTGACCCACCTCTTAGAGAAATGGAAATAAAAACAAAACTAAACAATTAGGACCTAATGAAACTTAAAAGCTTTTGCACAGCAATGGTAACCATAAACCAGATGAAAAGATCACCCTCAGGATTGGAGAAAATATTTTCAAATGAAGCAACTGACAAAGGATTAATCTCCAAATTTACAAGCAGCTCATGCAGCTCAATATCAAAAAAAAACAAACAACCCAATCCAAAAATGGGCAGCAGATCTAAATAGACATTTCTCCAAAGAAGATATACAGACTGCCAACAAACACATGAAAGAATGCTCAACATCATTAATCATTAGAGAACTGCAAATCAAAACTACAATGAGATATCATCTCACACCAGTCAGAATGGCCATTATCAAAAAATCTACAAACAATAAATGCTGGAGAGGGTGTGGAGAGAAGGGAACCCTCTTGCACTGTTGGTGGGAATGTAAATTGATACAGCCATTATGGAGAACAGTATGGAGGTTTCTTAAGAAACTAAAAATAGAACTACCATATGACCCAGCAATCCCACTAATGGGCATATACCCTGAGAAAACCATCATTCAAAAAGAGTCTTGTACCACAATGTTCATTGCAGCTCTATTTACAATAGCCAGGACATGGAAGCAACCTAAGTGTCTATCGACAGACGAATGGATAAAGATGATGTGGCACATATATACAATGGAACATTATTTAGCCATAAAAAGGAACGAAACTGAGTTATTTGTAGTGAGGTGGATGGACCTAGAGTCTGTCATACAGAGTAAAAAGTAAGTCAGAAAGGGAAAATCAAATACCGTATGGTAAAACAAGTACATGGAATCAAAAAAAAAAAAAATAGGTCATGAAAAACCTAGGGGCAGGACGGGATTAGAGACCTAGAAGACCTACTAGAGAATGGACTTGAGGATGCAGGGAGGGGGAAGGGTAAGCTGGGATAAAGTGAGAGAGTGGCATGGACATATATACACTACCAAATGTAAAATACATAGCTAGTGGGAAGCAGCCACAGAGCATAGGGAGATCAGCTTGGTGTTTTGTGACCACCTAGAGGGGTGGGATAGGGAGGGTGGGAGGGAAGGAGATGCAAGAGGGAAGAGATATGGGGATATATGTATATGTATAGCTGATTCCCTTTGTTATAAAGCAGAAACTAACACACCATTGTAAAGCAATTATACTCCAATAAAAATGTTTAAAAAATATCAGTGCTATTCTTATGAGAGAAATTAAGTCATTGTTTAGTAGATATCATCCTGCAGATGTATAATGTGTATGTTAGAGTAGTCTGGGTTTATTGTTTTGCTTGTTTCATCCATCTTGTGAAAACCACTTGGGGGCATCATTAATTGTTAAATAAATGTTACGAAATTTAAAGTGAGAGATCTCCATAAATCAACTTATTAACTTTGTAATTTTGGGCAAGTTAACCATACTCTCTGGGCTTTAGTTACCTTGTCCGTAAAATGTGCAGAAATAGTGCCTACTATATAAGGTTGTTGTAAGGATATAAAAAGAGTGTACTTTAAAAAGTACATGCAATGTTGTCACGCGCGTGACAAGTGTTTAATAAATATTAGTAACACAAGCTGTCAATAATAATAGTAGTGTTAGTGGGGTATCCCAAGATCAGAGGGATAAATGGGCTACAATTATCAAAATTTCCTAAATTTGATTGTTAACAACGCAAGTTCTGTTTCACCATCAGGAGCCTAAAGGGTTAGAATCTGGGAGATGGTTCCTGGGAATCTGCATCCCAGGTAATTCTTATGGATCTTACAATGTGAAGACCACCAGATCCTTAAGTAGATATTGGTTTACATTTATTCTTCTACATTTATTTCTTTAAGAAATAGTCATTGCATAAGGCATTCAATGAATACCGGATTAGTAAATCTTGCCCCTGTGAGTCCCCATGACAGACACTGTGTGAATTAAGAACGGGAGTACAAAGAGTGATGAGCTCTGACAGGCACACACTTATAGGGCACAAAACATGTTTCTTTCTTCTACAGTCTGTAGCTGGTGATTTCAAGAGGGAAGTTAGATGTAGTTTTAAAAAGTAAGAAGCTGAGTTCTAAAACAAGATTCTTCTTCTGTGGGCAAAAATACCTAACTGGTAATTTCACACACTCTAATTAAATGCAATAAACTGAATAAATAACTATGGCATCTGCATTTTTAAAAGTTTTTTAAAAATTGTACTAAATAATACATCAATGTAATATCAGTGCTAACTAAGCAGAGTCTAGAGAAACCAAGACAAACTTCCTTTTTTTTTTTTTAATCTTTTAAAAAACTGTCCTAAGAAGTAAGCAAAAACAGAATAATATGGTCACCCTCAAATCTGTGATTTTCCATCCTGGCGGCCTCCCAACATATAAATTTAAGATCAAAATTTTAAATTGCTTAGGAAATACTTAGACACTAACAATATATATTTTAGTTATGACAAGTTTTTCCTCCATAAACACATACATAATTATATAATCAGTTGCTGACAAACTAAAAGCTATGTCAATCTTTTTTCTAGTTTATAGCAAAACAAGTCTTTACTATTGTATGTTGACAATGTCTTTCAAGATTTAAAGAAGTAAATCCACTGCATCCAGTATATTATGTCAAAAACACATAAGCAGTTTCACATGTTATTGGAGAGATTCATTCTAATACTTCAAAGGGAAAAAAATCTTTAAAATATAATTTCAGGAAACACGGGTCTAGGGTGAAATTTTTAACAAAATCTCTACCAAAGTTACTGTGTAATAACTATCCCCTAAAAGTGCCACTTGAATGCACTGAATCAAGAACCTTTATTTGTTATTCATATTATGGGTCCTTAATAAATGCTCTTGAAATGAATACATATTTTTCCTGAAATATACATCTTTGCTCACTTAAGTTAATACTAAAGATTTTCATAATTTATCTGTATAATATGACTTTTGGATATCACTACATTTAAAAATAAATACATAAAAGATTTGGACATTAAAATAATATATGATAAAAATAGTACATAAAGAAGATAAAATTACATCTGTTTTAGAATAAAAGATACAAAACTTTCCATTTAAATTTCTACTGTTGAGTGATTAAAAATGCCATTTGGCTCACTTTTTAATTCACTTCCATTATTAGGAAATGTGCCTTTCTTTACTTCAATGAGAAATGCCATGGGCAAAGATGATTCCATTTGGGAATAGAATTTTCAACAGCATAGCAGTATATCTTGATAGGGAATAATTTATATTTTGCTCTATCTAAAGTTATTTTTTTTCTTTTCCCTTTTGTTGCACAGAGGATACTTTCTAACAGACTATTGACAAAAAATTTTAGATTTTCCATCTATATTTAAATTTCCATTTAACTACAATCCTATATAACATGGAAGGCATATAATGCTGTTATAAAGAAGTAATAGCCTTGCCCAGAGTATCCATTTTAAGTGCAATATGCTGAGAAGAAAATGCCATCTAGAAAGATCCCAGAGAACCAGCATTGTTATATTGACATCTTTTCTATCAACCATACACTTTTCCTGCATAATTTGAAACTCTTTGCCTAGGACAAAATTAGGACAAAGGATCTAAAATGGATCAGGACTATTCACTTAGTTACTAAAGTTAAGTTTATCATCTAATAATGGTAAGGAAAGCTAAAGTCTGATATCAAACCCATTCTACTTTTATATTTCACTGATGGTAAGTACTAGTAAACTGAATAATAGCATTTAAAACTAGGACAGAAAATGCAATTATTTTATTTCTCTAAGATTCAGTGTCTTTATTTTTCAAATAGAAAAAAAAATAATCCACAATTGTTGTGAGGATAAAAGGAGATAATAAGCATAAAGTTAATAAGCAGAGTGAATGTGGCCCATAGTATGTGCTCAATAAATATTAAGAGAATATGGATTGACCATCCAATGTTCTGAATTAAGGAACTGTTTACATCAGGACCTGGATCAGAGGATACTACATATTTATTAGGAGTTAAGATTCTGATGTCCACAACAGGTGAAATTAGGAAAATAAAATAATGCCAAAAATCTGCCTAAACATGCTATATATATTACGCCATTATAATTCAAGTGAATATTTTACAAGTGAATCTGTTTTGCAAAAGCATTCTGTTTACATGTAATGTGTTTATACCTAAAATACCCATGGCAATGTTTACAAGGGTATGAAAATATTTTAAGCAGTCCTCAAATTAGGAGTAAACTAAATGTGTTTGGTTATGTTCATTGCATTTTCTCTTTGTTTTTAAGAAATAAAGTCATAGCTGGCATTTAGATATTAAATGAATATAATATTTGTAAGAAATAATTGAAAATTTAACCCAAAGACAATTAAAATCAGAGATGAGAAGAAGATACAGAATTGTTTCTAAAGATTACATAAATAACTTCTATATAAAGTGGATAAAAAGGCCCCCCACAAGCACTGCAGAGAGAGTACGGAAAGGGTTACTAAGGAAGAGTTAAGATACACCAGTTTGTGCCCAATGAAAGAAGGGGGATACAGTTTTTGAACCACATCCCACAAAAATCATATAAAATATTCCTCTCTTTACAGAAAAGCAGAAAACACATTAGAATCCATCCTAATGATACAGAGAGCTTCACACTAAGTGAAGCTGTGTAATAATTACAGCAGACAGCATTTAGAAGTTTGTGCCCTAAAGAACCAATACTTCATCGGTAATACAATGCTAAATATCATTGGATTTAAAGTGAAATTTGAGCATCTCTATAAGCAGACAGGACTTTTAAAAATAGTAGTAAGTGCCCTAGTAAAGAATAGTAGGCTATGGTGAGGGGAAAAAAGTTCAAAAATAGAAAAGGATCAAAAGAACTTAAACCAGAGAAAAAAGGAAAAGACCAGCTAAAAAAGACCAGCTAAAAATGACCAGACCAGCTAAAAATGAATAATTTTTTTTACAAAAGTGGCTAAGACTTTTCAGTAGATGAAAACTGGTTATTATTGTAACTTTACTGCATATCGCTAAAAGCTGAACTTGTTAAAACGCATATACCTCCTATTTATGCAAGTTGGTTTGGTTATTTTGAAGTATTTAGACAGCTTTATAAAGCACTTCTCTAAATACTGGTATGGACAGAGGTCTGAATGGGCTGGAATTTTCTTCACTGCCTTCTGTCATAATCTAGACACCTGTGAGATCAGTGGCATGTCTCAGAAAATCCTCAGTGTATTTTAATTTTCCTATTACTTGTATACAAGAGGGTCTCTAGAACAGGAAGTAGTCACAGGATGCAAAAGTTTGGTCATTTAATTAATTTCTCCTTGCATGAGGTAATACTATTAAAATTATTGACTACAAGTAAGAACTACTATTACCTCATTATCAAAATAGATAATTTATTGGATAAATTTTAAGATATATGGGGTTATCAGTTAATATGTGTCCTCCAAAGACAGCTTGGTTGAAGTCCTGACCTGAATGTGGCCTTACTTTATACAACAGAATCTTTGCTGATGTGGTCAAGTTAAGATGAGGTCATACTGGAGAGGGTAGGCCCTAAATCCAACTTGACTGGTGTTTATCTTTTTATTTGACTGGTGTTTTGAGATAGACACACACAGGGAAGACAGCATGTGAAGATGGAGGTGGAGGTTGGAATTACTCTGCCTCTAGCTAAGGAACTCCTGGGGCTAAGAGGCAAGGAAGGATCTTGTTCTAGAGGCTTTGGAGAGATTATGGTCCAGCTGACATCTTGACTTTGGACTTCTAGCTTCCAGAACTATGGAGAGAATAAATTTCTGCCGTTTGAAGCCATTAAAATATGTGGTGATTTTTTACAGCAGCCTTAGGAAACTAATACATGTGGTTTCAAAATAAGAGTATGGTTTATAAGATAAAATTTTAGATACAGTACATGATTTAAAAAATATTCTGCCCTTCTTCTATTACTATTTAAATATGTAAATATTATTTTCAGTTAACATAAATTCCCAACTGGGACTTTTAAGCAACAGAATTCTATGATAAAAATTTAATGATTCTTCACACAAAAAGTATAATATCTACTTTCAAGTGATACCTACACACACACCCCTCTCCTTAAATTGCTAAACATTTTTTAAAGTGGCTCTAAAGATTTGGTGAGATTTGGGGGAAAGCCCTATTTACATTGTATATTAGTATAACGCTTCTGCAGGACAATTGTCAATGAGTATTTAAAAAGATGGGATAGCATTTTGCTTATCCTTTAATTTAGGAAGTTCATTACCTAGGAATTTAGTCTAAGGACACTGTCATAGATGGGGACAAAACATAGAATCACACAATTTGCAAGAATATTCACTGCAGTGCTATTTATAATATGAACTAATTGGAATTATCCCAAGTATCCCATAATATTAGATTAGTTGAATATATTATACCCATACAAATGAAATATCATACCAACATTAATAATATTGTAGAAAAACATTTGTTGATGTAAACTTTTTTCATGACTGATTTTGAAGTTAATAAAATAGATTGCAAAACAGACTATACAATAATATTCCCTGTAGAAGCAGAGCAGAAGGCTAGGTGGCTATAAGCTAAGATGACAACATTGGTAATCTCTGGGAAGTGAATATATGAGTAATTGTTAATTTTATTCTTTTTTACTTTTTAATGTGTTCTACATGAGCAAGAGTATAATTTTTAATAAAGACTTTATGTAAATATAGAATTTTGCAACCAAAGAATGAAAGAATTGCTGATGAAATAATGTCATGCCAATAAATATTGTAAAAGTGTACTGAATAGTACACATTAATAGAATAGTACTGGTGGAGGCAATTGCTGGCAAAAATTGATTTACATCTCATCTTGTAAATATCTACACTGTCTCAGTTTGTGTCTTTCTGTATCCCTATAAGCTCTTCCAATTTCCCCCCAAACTGCCACACTTCCCACAGAAGCTATTGATTTCTGTCGTTAAGGGTTAATATTACGACTAAGCAAATTCTGGATAATTAAATAGAACACAGTGGAGAGTGATCATTGTTAATACAAGAGAAAAATATAATGGGACTCGTGACCACTAGTTATGAATAGCTTCCTCCTTTATCTCAATATAAGAAATTGTCCAAAAAAGAAGAGGTAAGGGGGCATTCCAAGAGAATTTATGCCTAAAAGAAAATTAAAATGCCAAGAATTAAACTATTAAAACACAAAATTGTAATAAAACAGTTTATTGTACATAGTAGAAATGTATATGATGACTGTACCTGTCCACATAAAATTTTTAAAATGAATATAAACAGGAAAGCTGGCTTAGAACCTAAGAACAATCCCTTCCATCTTGGCTACCCTCCATCCCTTTTTCTTTCCTAATATTTAATGAGTAGCTACTATATGCCCATTAGTCTAGATAGACAAATGCCCTTCAGGAACAAACAGTTCCATTGTTTTTGACTGCCATGTAAAGAATGACTGCAGAGCGTGGTTAAGTGTTAAAGAGATATACCGTAGCACAGGGAGCTGGTCAGAGAAGGCAAAGAAACAGTCCAAAAGCAATGAATGTAGTTTGAGTCTCTTGGAATAACACAAACAAGAGTTGAAGGGGTTTTGCAAAAAGGCAAGGACATTTGGAATGGATATAAAGGCTACATCAATGTGGATCTTTAAAGCAGTAATGTTCAAACTATGAAACAGTGAGTTTATTGCCATTATTCACTTTTTGCCAGTTTTTCCCCAACTTTTACAAGAATGAAGTAAATATATAGCCTTTACTTAAATTTTTTTCTGAAACTTTTTTTGACTGCAATTGCTACCAGTAAAACTAGCACAGCAAAAAAAAAGCAAAGATGAAAGAGAAAACACATAAAAATATAATTTTCACATTTTTATGCATTTTTGAGAAGCAGAGACCCTCATGAATTGATATAGGCACAGTCTACTAGTGAAATTATTATTGGATCTCATGCTAGAGTATAATAGGATGAGGTTTAGCTGTTGGTGACAGAAAATTCAACAGAAGAATGGCTAACTCAAGAGATCATTTTATTTCTCTCTCAAGAGAACACAGGCTTCCAGGGTTAATATGGAAGCAGGCGCCTTCTATCATGTTCTTTTCTTCCTTTAATACATAAGAGTCTACTTTGTGATCTATAGTGGCTCCTCTAGCATATTGCAACCAGCCAGTAGGAAGGATTTAAAAAAAGGGAAGGAGAATGCCACCTTCATTCAAGAACACTTCTTGGAAGTTGCACACACCACTTCTATTTATGTACTATTGGCTAAGACATCCTTAGGTATAAGGGAAAATCTCTTTATTCCCACTAGCCAAGGGTCCAGCTAAAAATGAGGGCCCCATCACTGCAGAAGGAATGGTAAACAGATACTGGGCATCTAGTTTCTCTGCTACATGGATTTTTCATATCTATAAGTTTATATCTATACTTTTGGAAATGACATCAATTACTTCTGAGAATAAAGGAAATGGAACAATTTTGCAGCATGAACAATGATTCTGTCTCTGTCCTATCACACCCTTCCCACCTAGGCTTACATTTTGAAAGATTTAATCCCCTGTTGCTCTTTATTCTCTTTTCCCATTTGAGTCATTCAATACTTGTATAGATGAGGTAATAATCATAAGAATTATGAGTTGCTCTTTTTCTTACATTTGTTTCCTCATAGCCTCCTACTGAAAGCAATTTTTAACAGCCCTTATAGAACCAGTGCTGGAACACCTGTTTCCAATCTCCAATGTATAAACTACATCTTTAGTGTAGACTACATGCATTCATGACTAGAAGCCTCCATTTAGCTAATCTTTTCAAGAAAATTCATCAGTTACTGAAAACAGCAAGTGATGCAGCTTCATACAAAACACAAACTGCTTTCAACTACAGTTTATATAAAGTCATCCTCTAGCTTCAGGATTATAACAAAACTGATGGATTTTATTCATCTGGAAACAATACATTAATAAGATTTTGATTTTCTAAATGAAACTAAGAACACCTGAGGAGATGGCTCTTTGGCCAGCTGCTATTTTCTCCCCTGGGAGGATGACTCACAATGTTTTTGTGCCTGTGTAACCAAATGCAAAAGAAAACCTAGTTCTCTAGCCTTTTCAGTCAACCAGTTACCTAAATCCAAACTGTGAAAGCACTAAAGCAGAATGATGAAGAATTAATAGCCTTTAGTTGTTCCAAAAGTGAATTCTCTTATAGATTAAAAAATCCATTAGGTAAGAACAGAAGATAAACTTGATTATATACTTACCTATATAGAAAAATCCACAGGAAACAAGAAAGAGAGGAAATGGAGAGAGTTAAAAGAAAATCCCCCCAGCCAAAATACGATTATCTTAGCCACCTGCAAACATGTACCTTAATTCTCTAAGGTGAATAATATTTTATCCTATAGAACTTATTTTCACATTTCTATGTAAGATGTTACTTTTGGTATTAAAAGGTTTGACTGTATGGAGTTTTATTCACTGGTGCCTTTTTAACACCTCTGTATTATGAAATTCTGTCATACATGGAAAAACAGATTTACATTAGGCTTTGGGAGTTTGCCATTTCATAAAATTTTCCCTTAGGAGTTTCAGCTAATTAAACAAATCATTGTAAAATACCCACAGTGTCAATTTTGCTGGCTTTTTCCAGGTACAACTAAAGCCAAATTTCAGTCATTTATCTCTATTTGTGCTGGCCTCTTCCCATGCCCTCTCCTTCCCCCACTACAGGTATTACTCTAATGGCAATGTGTGCAAAGATAATAGTAAAATACTTTAGGCAGCAAGGAACTAGCAAGAAAATAGCAAGCAGGTACAAATGACTTCACTATGGAAATTATTTTTTCCTCATCATAACTGATTTACTTTGTCCAAAAAACAAAAAATTTCTCCCATTCTACAATTTCAAAATTATCTCATGGTTTTAAATGATCTCACGGATGTGTTTCTTCCTCTCTGAAAAGACAATTTATCCTTCTTGTGTGAAATATTCTTAGAAACAGATATGTTTTGCTTTGTTAACCTTTTTCCTCAATTTTCATTCTCAAAATCTCTATCAGCTACTACGTGGTGCTGACGAAGTTTTGAGTCAATTAAGATGAGCAGTGAAATGAAAAGGTAGGGAGAACAGAAAATTCTAAAAGAACTTCCTTAAGGGTACTGGCTATTGTGATTTTGACTTGAAAATCACCTGAGAATATCTGTTAGGCCTGAGGATGTATATGAAAATATAAGAAACTACATAATTTATATGCAAATACATAAGTGAGCCTCCAGCATCTTGGAAAGGCCTGGTGGAGACCAACAGTTTTCAGTTATGCCAAAGAATTTTCATACTTTGAGTTTTCAAATGTTTAAAGGTTTGAACCAGGATGTTCACTGTTGTCATGGTTGTTTTTATTTAGGCAAAACAGGAGAGAGAAAAAGGAGAGGACCTAGTGAAAAAAGGAAAGGTGGGGGGATGGTGGTGGAAAGCCTAGCTCATGGCTGCCTTTTAGGGGGAATACGGAGTATTTGACTTTAAAAACTTATTCAATGTACATTTTTAGTTTACACTGATAAAGTTCACCTGGAATTTAGTTATTACTCTCCCTTGAGATCAGGGAAAGTTTGAGGAGGAAATCTTTATTAGGCTTGAAATAAAAGAAGAGAAGGGAGGAGGGAAGGAAGCAATTCTTAAAAAAAACATAGTCAAGGGACTTCCCTGGTGGCGCAGTGGTTAAGAATCCGTCTGCCAATGCAGGGGACACAGTTTCGATCCCTGGTCTGTGAAGATCCCATATGCCATGGAGCAACTAAGCCCGTGCACCACAACTACTGAAGCCTGCGAGCCTAGAGCCCGTGCTCCACAACAAGAGAAGCCACCACAATGAGAAGCCCGCGCACCGCAACAATGAGTAGCCCCCGCTCGCAGCAACTAGAGAAAGCCCGCACACAGCAACGAAGACCTAAACGCAGCCAAAAAAAAAAATAATAATAATCAAAAACAAACACACAGACCATCTCCTCTCTTTTGGCTGAAGAGGGAAACATTCACTTAAGTAGCATATTTTGATAGATCATCCAGAAGCATTCTCGTAACCTTTTCCTTCCTCCAATTCCAGATGTAAACTCAGGAACATGGGCTGTTTCCCAAATTATCTTACCCATTCTTTTAGGGAAAAATTCTCATTTCAAGATGGGACAGCAAGAAAACTAAACAAGCAATGAACACTTTTATTAGAACCTCCCAAAGGCACTAGCACAGTAGCTAGTAAAATAAACACTGAAAAGAGAAGCAAAAATAGAAAAGGTCAGTTAAAGGCAATACATGGAGCTGCTAATTGACTCAGAAGAGTGAACTCAGACTTAGACTCACCAAAGGGTACACTTAAAATGTGTTACTACCAGTCACAAACTGTTAGAGCTTCCCTTTCCTTATATGTGTAAAAAAAAAAAAAGCAAGACAACAGGCCCAAAATGTAGCTGCTTATGTTAAGTCCCAGGTCACTAAACCAACCACAACTTATTTACAGTTTTGGCTCTCCCAGAAGTGGAATCCTAAGCCAGTCAGTCAGGAATTGCCTGATCAGCACTAGTTAGATAATCTGCCCCTGCTACTCCTTAAAGGAAACTAATCTTGTAATCACCAGTCTGCACTTTCGCCTAGTATAACTTCCTTGATTCCACTCCCTTCTGCCTATAAAAGTCTTTCCTTTTGTACAGCTCCTCAGACACCCTTTCTATCTGCTAGATTGGCTGCTGCCTGATTTGAATCAACTTTTGCTCAAATAAGTTCTTAAAATTTTAATTTGCCTTAGTTTATCTTTTAACATATGTAAATGGGATTTTATAATCACTTCAGGTGTCTCTGTGAAAGTTAAATGATACAAACTAGTTAGTGGTTAATTCCTTTAAATAAAAAAGGTAGCATCATTCTATGCCATTACATCAGAACCATACTTTTACAGGCTGTAATTTTTTATACATCTTATCTCTAAAACCTATAACTAAATCTAAAGTAACCAACCAATTAAAAAGAAGAGAATCTGGAAAATTATGACGATTAAAAAGAAAAGAAATTACCACATGAATATATTTTCTCCTGTTAATTCAAGAGTCACACTATAACTATAAACTCTATAGTTATAAAAAAACAAAGAATACCATAGGTGGCAACACACTTTAAAACTACTGCATAAAGTATGATACTTTTAAATAGTCCAGCACACACCCTCTTCCTTCCTGCTTCCCCCTACTCCACCCTATCTACCAAGTCTCCTTAACAGAAAATCACTGTATCAGCACAACCCTTTACATTAAGTGATTCTGAAGATCACTTCTGTACTAGTCTCACTAGCCTTCAATTCAAATTTTTAAAAGATCATTTCTAATTTCTCTAGACACTTAGACATACAAATGAATGGGAGTTAGCTATAGACAGAGGTTTTTATTTTTCATTAAATTAAACCAATCTCATTATCTCCTCCACAATAAAATATAACAAAGGGAAGAAATTAAATGAATCAGCATCTTCAGACCTTTCCTTAAAGATAAAAGGCACAGACTTTTTTTACTTCCAACCAGAGAAGGTATAGTTTTTCTTGTGCTAAAACTTCATTCATTAATATAAACAGAGTTGGTGATTCTTCAAGATGTTCAGTACATATTTATATATTAGATATCTATATCTACATGTAACCAAAGTAACTCGATTGTACATGTTCATATGTAGTTCTAACAAAACCTGAAGTTTCAACAAATAGAAAATGGTCTTGAATTTACCTGCTTGACAATCTTACTTTAAATAAGACAAATGCTAAACTACCATGAGAAATCTGTAAAAAATTCCTGTTTGTTTCCTTCTTATAGAGCTAAATTCATATTCAAGTAATTTTAAACCACTGTAAACACAATTAAAATAGCTCTGCCTTTTTCAGAATCTGTTCACAAGATTTCTTGATTTTAAACTTGGTATTTATCTTTATATATAATGAGATGGTCAATGTAGTTTATGAACACATTTCTTCCTCTTTCCCCTGTGACAGAATCCGGCAAGTGTAATTATTACTGATATCATCACAATGTGGTTTACATTTAGTTACAGCTTGGGATCTGAGTAATGTGACCCAGGATAATGAGGATTTGATGAGAAACAAACAAATTTTATCAACAACAACAAACAACACAGTTCTAAACCTTACTCCTAACTGCATATAGTATATCGTGACAAATGGAATTCAATCCAGTTCATTTCACTTTAAAACCATATTGCAATGCCATCCTCTCAACCCTCACCCCTGAGACATAACTATTAACTGGTAATAGCGTGTGATCTTTTCTTCCTAGAATGCTACCATGACTTTTTTTTTTTTTTAAGTTGTTTCCTAAGAGATACTAGTATTTTGCTACTTTTATCATATCTGTCACTGACTATAAAAAATGAGGCTACTGTTTGGAATATTTTCCAGAGTCCCAGCTCTAGCACTTAATAGCTGTACAACCCTGGATGAGTTACCTCATCTTCTCTAAGCCTCAGCTTCTTATTTCTATAATGAGGATAAAGAGACCTACCTTCACAAGTTTTCATAAGAATTAGAAATAACTTACGTGAAGTACCAAACAGTGTATAAGGCTTAAAACTGCCATTCAGTCAGTGGTGACCTTTCTTGTTCTTATTTTGTTTGCAAGTAGCATTTCTAAACATATTTCCTAAGTCTTAGATTTCAATTTTTCTTCTATTATTCAGTATTACTCCTATGGTTACAGTTGGATAGAAGCTGAGTAAAAGTCATATTTTAAATCACATGTTTATAAAGGCAAAGATTTCACATGACAGAATAAATAGAAATCACTTACTAATTTTTTTCTTAATTGAGAACACATCAAAAAGTTCCCCCAAAGTAAATTTGTTTCATGATAAATATAGTCATTTAAAAATGAAATGTTAATAAGTACTATAATAAGCATTCATGAATAATATTTTTATTCAAGGAAAAATACTAGCATAAGGAAGACATTTGGGTTTTACATGTCTCTTGATTTGAAATTATGGGTACTTCAGATTCATATAGTTTTAGAAATGAATAATGTCCTGAATATCACACATCCAGATTTGATTGGTAAAATGAACAAGAGACTGTCACATTTCATATCAATTATCTAACACTGTCTATTCTAAATCATAGAACAAAAAAAGAAAGAAAGAAAAAACTCTAGTGGATTTTATACACAAAACAATGCACTTAAGTTGTTTCCACTTGGCTTTTACAACTATATGACTCCAAGGTTTCACTTATTTGCATCGCAAATATTATTCAATAGTACAGACAATAGTGAGTTTACATACTTTGATAGGAACCTAGTTATATATTTTTTTCTCAGAGAACATAGAATTTTGAAGCTTTAATGTAATGAGTAGTTTTTCTAGTTTAGAAAATGAAAAGAGATTAAGCCACAACCTATTTGAAACATAAAAAGGGAATAAAATAAGTAAAAAGTGTGAATTCTCAAAAATTTATGTCATTTTTCTTTAGGCTAGGTATTCTTCAATCAATTTATGCAAATAAATCTAATTATTGTTCCCAAATTCCCATCAGTTTAATGTATCTGATTTAATAATGGTTCTAATTATACCCAAGAGGGAAAGGGAGCTGCTTACATTTTGGAATTATTCCATTTCTTGCTGACTGAAAGCAATTTACATTTTGCTGCTCTATAGACTAAAATAGATGCTATATCTTAAAGTTTTCTGTTAAATTCCATAAACATTTATCGAATGATTAGTGTTCAAGATAAGAATTGTAAATATTATAGTCTTTTCATTGTGATTGTACACACCTTGAAAAAATTATAATTAGATCACAGGCTTCCTCCATGTTGCTATTACAAATTACTGTTACGCTATTTTCTACCATGTGCTATTTCATTAAAATTTTTTAAAAATATTTTCACTTTTATTAACATTTTCTCTTTTCTTGTTAAACATTTAAAATATTTGTTCATCTATCTTCTTGAATTTGCTTTGTGCATTAGCAGCAGTTAAGCCCAATTTCAGTATGTATGAGGACTAAAGTTACTAATACGGATTTTACAGATTGTAATTATAGCTGGAAACAAAAAGGCAAAATATTCACCTTTACACT
Source organism: Orcinus orca (assembly GCF_937001465.1). Taxonomy (NCBI): domain Eukaryota; kingdom Metazoa; phylum Chordata; class Mammalia; order Artiodactyla; family Delphinidae; genus Orcinus; species Orcinus orca. Next base: position 74,013,827 of record NC_064562.1, read on the forward strand.
TTTTTTTTTTTTTTTGCGTTACGTGCGCCTCTCACTGTTGTGGCCTCTCCCGTCGCGGAGCACAGGCTGCGGACGCGCAAGCCCAGCGGCCATGGCCCACGGGCCCAGCCGCTCCGCGGCACGCGGGATCCCCCCGGACCGGGGCACGAACCCGCGTCCCCTGCATCGGCAGGTGGACTCCCAACCACTGCGCCACCAGGGAAGCCCCTGAACATTTTTTTAAAAATGTAGTATGAGCCAAGTGCCCTTGCAAGAATTATGCTAGTTATTTTACATGAAATTTCATATTTTTCCTACCACTTATACATCATGATATATGTGTCTATTCTCTATTCAGTCTTGGCATAACCAGCAAAAATAAAATGAGTCTGAGGATACAAATTCAAATAAATACATTTTTTCTTTTAATTTCCAGATGGTAATGTTTCTTAATAGTTTTCATTTTGCACACAAAAACAACTGAAGATCCTGCCTGAAGACACAGCAGGAAATAAACATGGCTCTACATAAACATGACGGTTAGAAAGGTGAGAAAAACAATGATTCTGGACCAGTCAAGTGATTATAAAACCAGGTTTTCCAATATGGTTCCAGATGATGTAAATTTTTGATACAGCAGACCCAATGAAGCTGTGAGAAAAATACATATAAGACGATGGGGAAAGGAAAGTAAATGAACAGAGGTCCCTGCCAAGTATCAGTCTGGTGATTTAGAACAGGCACTGAGGTCTAGTCAGCTGTCTAATGCTTGGACTGGGTGAGGGCTCTCCTATGTGAAGCTTACTATGAAGGTTTTGGAATTTTTCGCCAGCCAACTAAGCCTTGATGCCAACTTCCCCTTGATTCTGGTTACACTTGCCCAAAGGTTCTGATCTGTAAAAGACAGCAGTCTTAATCTGTTCATTTGGGGAGCTTGCATCCCTGAAGAATATCAGCCAGAATCACTCTAAGTCACCTTAGCATGAGTTTTCATCAAATAAACCCTAAAAACATTATTTGGGTTGGGCGTTAAAAGATCATCTTCTACAACCTGGGTCCCTTTATGAGCTTTCCAGACATTTGAGTCAATGGAATATTCTATGGACTAATATGTCTATTGACCATTGCTGTCTATAGAAAATAGAAATAAAAGGCAGCTATGTCCATGCCGATTAGAAATGTGTCAGTGTAGTGAGGTTTTGCAATTGTATTCATTCACACTACCAGAGCTTTTTGTTTCTTTAGGATATTAGAATTAAATATCCCCCACCCAGCATCTTCCCCTTATTTGTCCTTGGTGACAGTTTTCAGTTATGTCAGACATCCCTTCCAAAATGCATGGTTTAAGTTCATAACTCTAATGAAGAAGTTCATAATCTTCTGCCACCTGGTTTCCTGTGTGAGTGCTGCCACTTATCATACTGAAAGCTAGAACTGGGTAGAAGACAAGCAGGTCCATAATATACAGGTGGAACCTTCTTTTTGGCAGCTCTGGCCTTTCAAACAGGCAAAGGCAATTGTAATATGGTGTTGGTACTAATGTAGATTCATCCTCATACCATCCAATTTTATTATCCGTTTGTTAATATTTTCCTGTCTGTACCATTCATTTTCTTTCTAATCTGGAAGGTCCAATAGTTGCATTGATTGTTTAATAGCCTTTGAGATTTCTTTTCCCATGTAGTGGATCCTACCATCACCCCAGTCCTAAGGTCCTTATTAGACAGCAGTTGAGACATCTCTGAAAGAACTTTTTCATAGATAGTAATTTCAGTCTGCAGTCTTCATAAGAACTGAAGCTCTCTCTAATAGAGATCTTGAAAATAGACATAGTGAAGTTCTGGCTGTGTTTACTTAAGTCCAAAGAAAAGGGCCAGAGGGTTCTAAAGATGCCTGTAGGAACATTAATTCTGAAAAACTACAAAGTGCTAGTTTCCTGGCTCTCTTATTTCCCTCAGCTTTTCTCTCACAAACCTAAGATTCTCTTTTCTTTTTACTGTCTGTCTTGTACATACCTTTTGGCAGTGCCACAGTTGATTATGGTCCAATGGAATTATTATTATGGTAAAAAATACATAGATGAAATTTACTCTCAATGAACATTTAGATGTAAAGTATTGCTAACTATATGCACATTGTTGTATCTTTGCAGATTTCTAGGGAAACTTGTTTTTTCCTAAGAGCATTGTCACTTCTTTACCAAAATCAAATTAAAGTTCATAAGTAAAGGAAACTAAAGAATTGTACTATTATTTTAAATAGATATGTGCATTAACATATGGAATTTTATATCACATGTGATTCATATTTATCTTCTCAAATTTCATAAATATAAACAAAACATCTTATATTTTGAAATCCCAAAAGGATATCAAATTAATTCTATGTGTTTAAAAAAGGGGCTGGTATCGGGAGAAGGAAATTTACAGTAAAAGTGACATGAATGGACCATTCATTTGTATGGCCACTAATTCTGTAGGGCAACTGATCATAAATTAAATGTCTGACATTCAGTAATAGATGATTATATCTGACATAATGAAGCTATAATGGAAGGTGTTCACACACTGCTTGACTATTAAGTGCCCATTTATTGTCCCTGTACCAGGTGTGATAGTGATAGGTTATACAAATCATCCAGAAGAAATGTCAAAATAGGCTCCTTTGCTGATAAAGCACCACACATGTTTATTAATACAGCAGCTTGTCTTAGAACCGGTCCATCTGCTCATTCGAGACAAATCTTCTTCCTATAAATATTTGAATGTTAAGAGCATGACCACTCATCATAGTTTTAGAGTAATAGGAGTGGAAAGAGAAGAGGAGAAAAAGGAAAATAGCTGTAGCTTAAATAAAATATTATCCTCTTTCTTTTATCTTAGATACGTTTAACAGAAGAACGGGTGGGGAGGTGGCTTTTAATGTGTCATTTGCCTTAGATTACTGCTGCCTGAGTGCAGGTCATCAGAAATGGTCCAGGTTCCAGCAGCTGCTGGTGCCAGGTGGGGGATGGCAAATTTCACCAATGTTTTCAAATTACACATTTCAGTAAGGTGCAAAATGAAGTACTCCATTAAGGAATTCTCCAGAGCATTAATCCATATGCATTTAAACTTACCAGAAAATATTTTAGCTGGATAAATTTTATAAAGAAAAATAAAACCACATTTTTTGGGGGGGGTGGTTAAAAATTCTGAGGATTTTGCTTCTGAAAACCCATGTTCCATAAGATAGCAATATCATGTTTTTATATAACAGGGAAAACAGAAGCAAAATTTGAGTGTTCATACCCCCCATTTTTTAACTTTAAGAAATCAGAAGTACAAGGCTAAGACATTTTCCATCTGGTATTCCAGGTTTTATGTGCTTGCAGTGCAGCCTGTACATTCTATGTTCCATCTTCAAGAATGGTTTTATCTAACAAAAAAACAAGTATGCCCTGAGGTGCCCCTCTCAAAGGAACACACACATTTGAAATGAAGAAGTACAATTGTTCAAAAGAGTGAAACAAAGGAAAGGCATGGACCATTTGGTGACCAGAGGTGGTTTTCACTCTATAGCCTTGCCTTCATTTATTCATTCATTAAAACGTAAATAAAGTCTGGCAGGCATGCCTTTCAGGTTCCAGGAAAGAGCTTTATCAGACTCAGTATCACATAAATCCACTAGTCATACTCTACTAAATAAATTACATCTCGGGGTAACTAACCACCTGGTGACCAAAGGGCCAATTCAATTACTTTTAAAAGGCTAAAGGTCTCAGATACCCCTGAAATTATGTTTCATATCTCCCATAGACTGAAAGGAAATGAGTTCCAATCATATTTCATGTTACATGTATTTTCAAAAAATAAATAATGGGTGATCTTTAGTTTGAACATGGATTTCCCTTGTCTTCCAGGACGGTATAAATATTTACCCAAATTATCCAAATTAGAAATCAAGGAATTATTTATTTTTTTCCTCTCCAGTATATCCAAGCAATCACCATGTCCTCTTATGCTTTAATTGCATATATGAATGTCTGTGAGTCCATCACATCTTTTGTATTCCCATTGCTACTGTCTTTAAGTTTGTACTCCTAAGAATCCTTTCTTAAATAACCTACTAATTTTCTTTATTCCTAATCCATCCTAAACAGAGTAGTCAACATTTCTATGCAAAATAGTGGTATTAATGCCTGCTATACCCAAAGTCCTTTGTGGTTTCTATAGGATACATTGAATTGCTAGGTTTAGTACACAAAGATCTGCTATAATCTCAGCTACAAACCCTTTTGCCAGCTTCTTTTTTCCCATTTCACATCACACCTATTGTAGACAATGAAGCGTTTCCCAGTTTCAGAGGCAATGCAGACCAACCTGACCAATAGGTTAACAGCCTAGCAGTCACCCAGGCAAGTGACTGATACTATTGTTGCTTTAACAGGGTCAATATTCAGTGTACCCAGCCTGGGCTCAGCAAATGCAGTGTTTTCATGGGTTATCTGCTAGCACTTAATGCCCTTCTTCCCTCCAGGGACTGTAACCCCCAGGCATTTGTTGGAATCCAGGGATGTGTTCCCTCAGGTCCTACATCTAAAGGGCTCAGCACTTAGTCCCACAGACAGTTTCCAGATTTTTCTGCTACTTCTGGATCAGAGAAGTCTCACATTACCCAAAGGGCAGTAATGTGGAAAATGGAGTGAAAAGCAGGAAAGAAAATCTTCAAAAAATTTAAGTGGCAGAAGGCAATTCTCTAAATGAAATTTAAATAAAGGCCACACCAATATGACTGGATTTACCTCTTTCTATGCCATCTTCCACCCTATAGCTAGAGTCATCTTTTTAAAATCAAAATCAGATTATGCAGTATTCTGTGTAAAAATTCCTCAGGGAACCTCACAGATCTTAAAATAAAAGCCAAACTCCTTTCATGGCCTACAAGGCTGACAAAGATTCCCTGGTAGATCAAACTTTAATTAGACTCCTGAACCTTCTTCTAAGTCCATCTGTGCACTTCCTTGTACAATCCAGTTTTGGCAAGGACCCTGTTAAGTCAGTTTAGTCAGAACTCCCACCCTCAATATCTGATCACCTTCCATATCTGATCAGATTCTTATCCTCCACCATCCCCTGGCTGAAGACAGGCCAGGGTGATGTCCTATCACCCTGGCCTGTCTTCAGCAAGAATTCTATTAAGGTGGTTCCAGAATCCCCCTCACCTGTGATGTTTCCTTTTAGTAATTTTTCATCCAGTGACACCCCCCCCCCGCAACACACACACCGTTCCTTGGCTATAAGTTCCCACTTGTTTGTGCTGTATTTGGAATTGATGTCCCTTCTATCCCAGGGTCTTTATTCCTCTACTGAATAGCTCTGGGGAAAAACACTTTTTTTTTATCCCTTTACTGTCCAGCTCTGTTTTTTCCTTGAAAAGGCCCTTCATGATCTGAGTCTTGCCTAAATACTCTGCCTGTATCCCCAGTCTCCCCTCTCATTATGTCCCAGAAATTATCACGTCCACTTATTTGTTAATTTTTCTGTTCATTTATTGTTTCTCTGTCTAAGGTGTATGTTTCATGAGAACTGAAGTCTTGGCAGACTTATAAACTGCACAGTCCGTCAACACCTGGCACATGTGAGGCCCTAATCAGTATCTGCTTAGTGAACAAATGGATTAACACACCATGACTTTTCTACTTCAGGGCCTTTGATTATACTATCCTTCAACTTTAATCATGGCTAACTCACTTTCATTCTTCATAGTTCAGCTCAATAGTCAACCTAGAATGGTTTTGGTTGACCATCCACCTTATTTATCTCCTTTATAGCTCTAACCATAACCTATTCATAACCTTGCTTATTTAATCTGTATTTGATCTATTGTTTACCTCCTCCACTGCTAGGTAAGGTCCAGCTGTTCTCTCCTGTACATCACTGTATTGTCTGTCTCCTGTAGAGTGCTTGGCACATAGAAGGCATTCACTATAGTATAGTCACATCAAAATTAATTTGACTTAAATTCAACTATATTCACTCAAAAAATTTGAGGGAAGATTCCATTTGCCATTTTACTCAAGGAGCGCAAGGCCCAGAGTAACTAGAGAAGCAGAGATATGTTCCCTCGGTTCTATGTCTCTCCACAGCACTCATCACACAAGGACCTCCATTCCCAAGACAGATTTGAGGTATTTTTTATTCACATTTTCTGATATTGAGGAATAACTCACTGTTGGATAAACCATATTTTATAGACAATTTTGAGTATTTTTCAAGGTGGGTTTTATGTTTTGTTTTTTTGGCCTTACCCCCTAACTTCAAAATCTAACCCATGTATAAGATGCAGCTGCGTAGAACACTAAATGTAAGTTAGTCTTTCAGGAGAGCACAAAGAAAAGCTGATGTAGCTTTATTGTCTGATACATGTTTGAGATTTTAAATGTATAGACATTCAGGACTTCCCTGGTGGTGCAGCAGTTAAGAATCCACCTGCCAATGCAGGGGACACAGGTTCGAGCCCTGGTCTGGGAAGATCCCACGTGCCACAAAGTGACTAAGCCCGTGCACCACAATTACTGAGCCCGCGTGCCACACTACTGAGGCCCGCATGCCTAGAGACTGTGCTCAGCAACAAGAGAAGCCACCGCAATGAGAAGCACGCATACTGCAGCGAAGGGCAGCCCCCGCTCGCCGCAACTAGGGAAAGTCTGCGTGCAGCAACAAAGACCCAACGCAGCCAAAAATAAATAAATAAATTAATAATTAAAAAAAATAAAATAAATGTATAGACACTCACAGGAAAAATATGGTTATTTTTAATATGAAACTGTATCATAATTAAGCCAATAGGATTTAAGGAGGAAAAGAACATTCAGACTCCCTTGAGGACTTATTTCCTTGATCTATATGAGCTATAATGAGTTTTAGATTAGAGCAATAAAGTATTGCTGCTAAATTATATTAAACAATATTTGTATAGCATTCTATAGGGTATGAAGCACTTTCACATATAGTATCATACTTTGTATCTGATACTTAAAAAATCTTGGGAGAGAGATTGTTGCTGTCACTATTGGGTTTGTCCAACACTTAATACTTAGCAAATTAAGATTATCAGGATGAAATCTGAGGATTAGAGTTGAAGCTGCATACTTCCATGTTTTTCCACCCAGGAGACTCTGATACTAAACTTAACAGGACTATCTGCTCCAGTTAGGGAAATTGTTTTTTGCTGAATTGTTAAGAACTGGAAATAATTGCTGGACCCAGAGCTATAACTAACAAAGAGAAAAGTGTTTCTTAGCATTGGGGGAGCCAAATGTCTCTTACTGTGAAGGCAATGCTGTTTGGGGTGTTATGTGATGAATAATACTCAAAGTAATGTTTCCCATACTGAAAAATATGCCTTTTAGAACTAAGAAAACAAGATCCTCACCCTCTTCATTTCTCATGATACATTGGTTGTATCTGTAATAGTCTCAACCCCTACCATCCAGGTATAAAAGATGAATCTGGAGAAAAGAGATCTTATCTAATCTCAGGCAACTGACTCTAAAAGTAAAAGATATTTTACATTTTAAGGATTTACCATACATTTTATCTTTATCATACCCATCTTCTAAACCTATTGTCAAGTAAGAATTGTTATATTAAAGAAGATACTCCTGAGTAGTGTGTGTGTGTGTGTGTGTGTGTGTGTGTGTGTGTATGCATGTGTTGTGTGGGTACAGCAAATAATTGGAACCTTATAGCTGTGAGTATTCAGTAGGTAGGGATGCAGGTAACTGCTATATTTGGAGGTCAAGCCGACTCCTTCTTCATCCCATCCCAGGCTCTAGTGGTGGCACTTAATACAACTATCAGCCTGCTGTCTGCTCCTGGTATTCAATCAACTATTTTGAGTATACAGGTAAAAAATTATTTTCTGGTGATTACATAAATAACCATTTTGGGGAGAGAATACTGAAAAACACAGTATTAGATACCTCTTTTGAGGGAAACAGTGAGACATTTTATGAAAAGAGTAAAAAGTAACAGAGTGGCAGTAGAACAAAGATATTCTATTTTATAGAAAAAGACAACAGACACAAAAAATTTATTTGTCACTGGGTAGTAAATGGTACATAAGTGTTCAAACTACTTATATTGTGTTCTAGAGATGAATAATGGAAATGGTGAGAATTTTTTAAAAAATACTCTACTATGGATGGTCAGATCTCTCATTGCTTGCTGACAATATGTTTCATTACTAAATACTTGCTATAGTATGTAGTTTTAGAAATTAAGTCATGGTTCCTCTTGTATAAATGAAAACCTTCCATACCAGATTTTACAGATGCCTAGGTTTGAATCCTGGCTCCAACACTTAATACTTGTCTGACTTTTATGAAGTTAAAGAAAACTCTCTATGTCTCAGTTTTTTCATTCACAAAGTTGCAATAATAATACTACCTGATTCATGGTATTTGGGAAATCAGTGAAATAATAATCCATGTCAAGTGCTTAGAATAGAGCTTGGCACAAATGTTAAGTATAAATATTAAGTGTTCATACCATGTCAACTCAAAAAGGTGGTATCTATTGTAATATTCTGAAGAATAGTAAGTTTGGCTCTCTTTGGGAATTGGGAGAGAGGGGATCATATGGATAATTTTTAGTTTGAACATAGGACTTAAGGTTAATTTGCATAATCAATGTTAGCTCTTATTATTATTATTATTAATGACTAGCAATACCTCACCATAAAGTTGTGACATTCAGAAAATACTAAATATTTTCTCCCTCAACAAGATAAAGCAGCTCTACTCTCATTGATCTGAATGAGACAAATCAAAATAAGACAAAGAGAAGTAAGTACTGGAACCTGTGGTAGCAGTCTTAGGAGAGCTGGGCCATTGAGCAACCTTAGGAGGGGGCACAGAAAGCCGGGAGTGGCTGGGAGATGTGGGGAGTTGTGAAGTTCAGAGAACTGAACCCTGGTCATAGCTTCTTAGAGATATCTTAATCCCGGAGACTCTCCCTTGCCTTGAACAACAGCTCCAACGGAGGAATCGTCATATTCAAGTCAAGGATCATTATCACTGGATTTGCCTGCAGGCACAGTGAACCTGAAGGAGAATGTTCAGATCACAACAGTATCAAGTTTCTACTGAATACCCTTCGAATACTAGGACTATCATTCCATCAGCCAATGGGAAAGAGAATTCAAACAAGCTCCCTTCTTCTCCTTCAGGCTCACTGAGAGAATGCCAAGACAAGTTGACTACGAACCTAACGTGATAAACTACTAGATCACACTACTCTCTGGAATAATTATTCTCAACACACGAATTATTTTCCACAAGGGGCCTGCAGGAGTGTGCTAAATTATTTCAAATGATAAATGTTGGCTTTTCAACAATAACTTATATTTGGAAAGTATGTTACAATTTACAAAACCCTCCTACTTATTCCTAACAATATTGAATAAAAAGTACATTTTACCATCAAGTTTAGAATTTAACTTCAATTAAATTCAACCCAAATTCAAGTATTACTTCATAGTATGATAGTAGTATGCTTGATACTAGAAATAGAATGATGATGACCAAGAAGTCTGAATGAAAAAAGTGATAGGATCCTTGTAAGACTAAGAGAGGCAATATGTATAAAATATTTTTTCCTGTGTCTGACACAAGATGCATACTTAATGAATGAGAGTGGTGTTTACCATTAATAATAACAAGCTATACTCTCTGCCTCTATCTTGTAGGTGTTCACAGTGTACTTAAACACAGCAAAAAAATGCTTGGCATTTGCAAGTGTAGGAAAAGGGTGTTTACTTAACATGGTCAAAGTACTCTGTTATATGCAAGTTTAATTTTTATTCCCTTGGGTTAAGGGTGAATAAAGCTAGGAAATTATGTTCTACCATATAATATCTGCTAACCAGGTAAGTTAGAAAAACACCATCACAGCACTTTAAAGCACAAGCCTGGAGACTCCTCAATAAGAATGCCAGATGCCTTGTTCCTATTTTATTTTAATCAACATCAAATGCTTTTATATTTCACTAAATAATATCGTTTGTTAACGTCTCAAGTTTGTGATGCTGAATCTTTGGCTATAGCCTATTTTTAATATATATGCACCAGGCAGGACCATCTGTTTATTCTGAACTTAAAAAAACATTGTCAGTGTGTGGATGTGCTGAATGTAATTTATGTTTGCACGTGAAACTTAATGCCTGGCATTATTCTAGTTCATTGATTATCTGCCAATGGAACCATGTTTATATTACTCATTTTATTATAGAAAAAAAGTTTAAAAAAATAGACACAGTTTTCCAAATGTGCCCAAATATTTTAGATTTTTTTCAGAGTATAAATTGTAACTGTCAACAATTAGCAACTGTATAAATTAGCATTTAGTATTAGACTTCTGATCAAACATAAGATGCTACCTAAAGGAAGACTATACACATTACTATACAGAATAAATACAGTACTGTTTTCACCAGCTTTATTACTAGTGGTTTACCATATTAGAAGGCGGAATGTATCTGGTAACTGGCAAACTTTTATGTAGCAAAATATTCAAAGTATCATCCTTAGTAATAAAATGGAGGACATTTTTCAGAAGTTAATGTCTTTTCTTGGTTATTGACAGGAACTTACCTAAATTGAATTGCTAGTGATGTTGTGAAGAATTCATAGGTAGGGTTCTATCATTAACTGCTAAGGCTGTCAACAAACTGTATAGAAAAACAATGAAAGAAAAGCAAACCAAAAATAAAACAACAGAGTTTCAACTGAAGAGTGTGCCTCAATTGGTATATTTGAGTCTCAAAATTCACCTCTGCTTAGGATTCTAATTCAGCTTCCAAAATAAATTCCCACCCAAACACCTTCATTGAGTGCTTCTGTTTGTAATACAGACATGATTTTGGGGTAGGGTATTTTGTGAGTAGTTAGAAAGCAAACTAAAGGTTAGGGACAGAGGATCCTTGGTGAGGACACATGTCCTTCAGAACTGCAACTTCTAATGAGCCCTGCTAAGAATTCCATTGTGCTGATTTACAAATCTGCTACAAAAATAACAAAGTAGACTTTCATTTCAGTTATAACACACAAAATTGGGAAATATGTCTGAAAAGCAAAGAGAACTTATTTGCGTAAAGAAATATATAATAATCCCATTAAATTAAGTACAAAATTGTAACAAACTTGTTTTAATAATGAAAGGTTTAAAAATAATAGTGCTTCTAGATGAAACTATTTTCTTTTTAAACTCCTGATTAATGAGATGTATGGGAAGAAAAATTACTATAATGGTGAATGCTGACTCAGGATCTTATTTTTATTAAGTAGTTTATAGTGAGGGTTGTGACTATTTTTTCTATTTATAGTGGCAGCTCTGGTTAATTAGCTTGTAATGTATTGTGACATTAATGCACTAGTAAACTACTGGAATTTACACTCCTATTCAGTAATAAAATCTATAAGTTGAAGAATGCATATAAAGTTATCACAGTCATAAATTATGTGACCAAATGCCATGTATGATCACATTAAACAATAGAATCTCTCAAATTTACTCATCGGGCGTAGGTGCCACTGAATTTATTAAATACTTCAGCTATTTTGAAATATAGATTTCAACATTTTTTTCAAGGTTATTTGGTAACTTGTTACTACATTTTCCATATGGTTACTAAGAGCATGTTGGTCACAATTAAAATACACAATACCAAAAAAGAAATACATTTTGACAAACAAGTGCATCAATTTCACAAAATATTTTTTCCCTAAAAAGTGAGTGCAAAAGTGAAAGAAATCAAGAGAATAGAAAGGAGGTAGTATGGTGACATGTGGATCAAAACCAAAATGATTCCTAAGCTACATATAGAACTTAAGGGGATGAAAAAGAAATGAAAATGTCACATATACTTTTTGAAAAATAATTATATAATTATTTTTTAAAATAGAGGTTAAAAAACAATTCCAAAGTTACCAATAATTAGTTCACTATCTCAAATATTCAAAGCACAATCACTGTTAAAAAAAAAAAGGTACCAAGTAATCCAAAATATTTGAGATAAGAACAGAATAAAATGGCAAAGTATCTGAAGCAATCTGATATGTAATTGTATGTTAGAAAATTCATACTTTCTACTGAAAAATTCCCTGTTCTAATATTGATAGCTATATTAATACATTTTAAACATTGTTTTGTATTGCTCTCTTGATGGATATCAAAAAGCTTAAGTATGATTTTCCTATGAAAATATAGTCAAGTCTGTAAAATACACAGGGAATTAATATATAAAGCAATAATTTCTAAAACATGAACATGCATGTACACTAGTGGAAATTGGTACAGGGAGGGAAAGAAAGAGAATACAGAGAACTGTAGTCAGTGGGGGAAGGGGACTATCAAGACATAGCTCTCATTTTCTCAATATGTATAAAATTATAGTAGAAAAATAGAAAAAATAGATATCTAATGTGGTTTTTCAGGTAGTTCAAAGGATATTGCTATATAATCACACAAAAATTATTAGAGACAGTACTTCAAAGTATTTAAAGAACCTAATTTATCTTATTGTATAAATTCAAATCAAAACCTATAATATACATGAGAGACTCCCTCTCTGTACATAGATATAGATAATGTACAGGTCATTTGTGTAATTTAAATATCAAAAATGTACACTATAATTAGAAACAGTAAATGCAGATGAGGGGTGAGAGTTGAAAGTTGAAAGGAAATACTTCGTGGTTCCAAAGCAATGATATTGCCAACTCTTAACATTTCCAATATTTGTTTTTAAATAAAATATTAGATAGTTTTAAGAAAAAAAGCACAAGATCTTTTGCAATGTTATTTTGGTGATTTATACAAACCTCTTCATTTATTCAATTAAATGTTCTTTTTTTTTGAAAATTACGGGACTATGGCACATGAGCTAATGACTATAACTGCAATTGCATTAATCACAGTAGTTTAGGAGGGTCTCTGGGTCAATGCATGTAGAGGAACTATGTGAGAACTAGAAGTTATCAAGACAATTCTTCTAAGGTAGAGAGCACAATTTGAGATAGATATAAAGCAGAGATCACTGCTGGATTCTAGTAGATCATTCTTCACCAGGTCAATACCATCACTACTTTTACTAAGATGATGCCGCTTTAAAGTGAAGCTCTTAATAATGCCTACTTGCCTACTAACTCTTCGGGGTCTAGTTTATGTCAGGTTATTTGCCAGGAACTTGACACTAACTGTTTCACTTAATCATCCTTAAAAACTTGTTTTACATTTGATAGACAGAAGCTGCCTAAGATCCTGCAGGTCTGCCTGGCTCCAAGGTCCAGACTCTTCCCGTATGTCACAACAGCAAACCCCAAAGTTCGCATCAATAGTAATAGCCACATATTATCTAGGGCTTACCAGATGCCAGACTCTATTCTGTATCATCCTTAATCCTCACAAAGACACTGTGAGGATTTCTTATTTCTGAACTTCTGTGTGGTAGTTGAGGAAATTAAATATAAGAAAGGACTAGAACTCCCAAGTTTAAGTTTATTGGCTATAAATCCCTTCATTTTATCACTCAATTTTTGTCTTGCTTCATTCTAAATTTATTTTACTCTTTATGTGCCTAGCTACAGTAGGTTGAAATGGCCCAAATTCCTCTCCTTCCTGTATCCATGGTCCTTTGGATTGTGGTTCCTCCATCAAGAGATGGAGTCCATTTCTTAAGTCTAGGGTTGGCTATGTGACTGGCTTTGGCCAATGGGACATAACAAACATGACACAAGTAGACTCTTAAACAATACCTGAACTTTAGGACTTTCCTACTCATTGCAGGGAATCCTGTCACAATGGGAATGAGCTGGGGCTAGCCTGCTGGAAGATGAGAGCCATATGGCCATCACTGCAGATGACATCAAGGTGACTACCAAACATGTGAATGAATTTCCTCCCCTGAAAATCCAACCAGCCTGCTAACTACTAAACATCCAGCATCAGTCAAGTCAGCACATATGCGATTCAACCAACTCTGTGAACTATAAAAATGTTTCCTGTTTTAAGCCACTAACTTTTGGAGTCGATTATTACACTGTCACACCCATGACTTTATAGTATTCTTCCCAAATCATACTGGGATCATGTCTGAAAAATTGAATTATATTAAAGTCACCAACTTGCATAAATAGGTCTCCATCTTTGGTGGGAACAACAATCTACTAAGAATTAACATGTCTAAAACAAGGCATCCATTTAAAATTCATCTCTTCCTCATGATGAGAAATTATGTCATAAGCATCCAAGTAGTTAATCAATATAGAAACCTTAGAGGCATTTCTGCTCTTTTCCCTGTATCAGTTCAGCCAATGCCATGTCTCTTCAAAACACTTCTCGGACCCTACCATTGCCACCAACACACTCCTAACTAATTTCCCAATCATCTTTTATCTGGATTACTGAAATGGCTTCCCTCTGTCAATCTTTCATCATCTACACTGATTACAGAGACACTTTTCCCATATCAAGAACTGATTCTGGGGCTTCCCTGGTGGCGCAGTGGTTGAGAGTCCGCCTGCCGATGCAGGGGACACGGGTTCGTGCCCCAGTCCTGTAAGATCCCACATGCCGCGGAGCGGCTGGGCCCGTGAGCCATGGCCGCCGAGCCTGCGCATCCGGAGCCTGTGCTCCGCAACGGGAGAGGCCACAACAGTGAGAGGCCCGCGTACCGCAAAAAAAAAAAAAAAAAGAACTGACTGTTATGATATAACACCCCACTAACTTAGGAAAATTTTTTAAAAAATTAAAAATATTTGATGATTTTTTTCCAGGATAAAGTACAAACTCCTTGGCATGAGACACAGAATCCTTCACAATCTCCCTCATTACATCTTCCCAGTCTCTTCCTCTAAAACTGCTCCCATTTTACTGTGCACTCAAGCACATTTCCTTAAAAATATCACAACTTTCAGGCTTCCCTGGTGGCGCAGCGGTTGAGAGTCCGCCTGCCGATGCGGGGGACACGGGTTCGTGCCCTGGTCCGGGAAGATCCCACATGCCGCTCAGCGGTTGGGCCCGTGAGCCATGGCCGCTAAGCCTGCGGTCTGGAGCCTGTGCCCCGCAACGGGAGAGGCCACAACAGTCAGAGGCCCGTGTACCGAAAGAAAAAAAAAAAATCACAACTTTCACATATAACATATTTTGGTTCATTCTGCTTCTTCTTTGTAAGGTTCTCTTACTGTCCCTGCTCAGTTTTCTTCTTGAAAAATGAGGATACATCCTTCACAATTTAGCTTGTCACCTTCACTTTCAGTCACTTAGAAATCATTTTAGGAGTTCCTATTGTGCGCCAAGCACAGACCAGTGGCTGGAGGAGAAATAATAATTATGACACTCTTTGCCCTCAAGGATCTTACAGAAGGAAAAAGGGACATTCAAGCTGAAAAATAAAATGCAGTGTTTTAGGAATAATAACTGAGGCAAGCACAGGGGATATTTGGAGGACAGAGGCATGTACTTAGCTCCTGCCTAGTACATGGGAAGACTTAAAAGAGGAACTGAAGGTAAAGCAGAGCATTGCAACACTGGTAGAAACTTACTAGGTAGAAAAGAAAAGGTAAGAGACTCCTGGCAGAAGAAATAGCATGTATAGAAAACATGTTCATAAAAGTCAGATCTAATGACTTTTGTTGTATACTATTGAAAGTATAAGAAAATATACCATGCCACTGGGACAAAGTGAGGAGAGTGGGACGGAGGGGTGGAAGGGAGGAGATATGGAGATATGTGTATATGTATAGCTGATTCACTTTGTTATACAGCAGAAACTAACACACCATTGTAAAGCAATTATACTCCAATAAAGATGTTAATAAAATAAAAATAAAGCTATGGTCCCCTTTGGAAAAAAAAAAGAAAATATACCATATTACTTTAAACTGAAAAATTAACCTTAGGATATTTGGTATTTATAAAATTAAAAGTTTGTCTATTATTACATTAGTTTGAACATTATAAAACATTTAAAAATCATTAATTTTTAAAAGTAGAAAGATAAATTCTGTATTTAGATTATGAGATAAATGTTACTTTTAACTTCTATTTTGTATGACTAGTTATTTTTAAAAATCTTTAAACAGATGGCATCAATTTAAATACATAATTTTAATTTATATACTTTAAAACTAAATTATCATATTAATAATAAAATGACTTTTAAAAGGAATAATAAAATATAAGATATCACTTTGCAAGGAAATAAATCTGTCAATATGACTTAGATTAAGACATCTTAACTTATTTTAAAATAAAAAAGGATAGTAGAAGAAGAAATTTCCAATAAACAAAAGTAACGGTTATCTGGTAATCTCTAAATCTAGGTTTGTTTTCAACTAGTCTTCCACTATGGATCCTCATTTCTTATTTGGTTTACAAACATTTCTCAAAACAATATTCACATCTTATTATAAATAAGACTTACTCTTTCTGTTATTACGTTCCTTACACACCATTTTCCTCCTGTTTTTTAAATAGGCACTGCATTGTAAGATACATATTTACAGTTATCTTTAATTTAATTAATTGTCTTCAACAAAGAATGAATAAATTTCTTTTTCTTTAAACTAAAAAAAAAAGAATACAACTCACCTCTAACAGGGGGTCTTTCTAGCTCAGAGTCAAGGTGAATTGGTGGAGAGATGTATGGTACCTGTCCATGATGTGCCTGTCCTGTGGACCCAAAAATAAATGTTAAGATATTATAATTATGTCTTCTTACATTTTTTTGGTTTTATGATGTCATACATCTCTCTTCACACTGAATTACTAACCATTATAGAGTGCAGATAGATCTTTCCAAACATAGAATCATTATGTGTCATCCAAACATCAAGCAATTAAATCAGTCCTTCTTAAGCCATCTACTTTGTTGTTGTTGTTAAATCACAAGTTTATTGTTGAGTGACACTTTTAAAAATACAATAAAACTGACTGACAAGAAAAATGAAATGCAAAAACTAAAGACATAAAATACAAGTCCCCATTTTTCATTGTTAAACAGACACTAAGTACTCTATCAATTTGCTTTGAGTGTTTCTAAACATTTACTCTTATTTTTTGCATTTATTTCACTGCAGATCAGTAATAAATGGTCTGCAGACTGGCATCTATGTCAGATAACACTTTGAATAGCACTTACTTAGATAACTTTACAATCCTAATTAATTTATACCTTATTTTTATGATTACTTTTAAACTTTTTACTTATTATTTGAGTAGAAAACTACTCCTACTTGCTTATTGTACTTGATGAAAAAATAATAACTAACCACAATATAAAAAAGCAGGTAGATGGATTCATTCTCTGTTTCTTGTAAAGCATGCTGCTAGTTCACATGCATATCTGTAATACATTTTCTGTCTCATGAGTTAAAGTTGATTTGAAGGACTAGACGCTGACTGAAAAAAATTGCTAGCTTAAAAACAGAAGAGTTTTCTAATGCTCAAAGTAGCTATAGCTTGTATACTGATAATCCAGTAAGCAATTAGGATTTCAAGGCAAGAAAGCATAATTACAGAGTTCAATTTCTAAAGCTACTTTATATAAAGAAGGTTTGGGTAAAAGTACAGAACCCACAGCTTTCTTTCTATAATGGGAATATGCAGTTGTATTTTATACATTTACTATAGCAATCTACAGGGTTGTTAATCTCTTTTCCTAAACAAGGAAAGTTAATGATACATAGATTATGATAACAATTAGAGTAACCTTCCTGTTTCAAGTAATATTCGACTTGTAATAAACTCTGCTGATTTCTCTTATGAGGCACATTTCAAATAATTAATATGGCTCCCTGTTGATAGTAGCTGCTATTGCTCCCAGCATTTTTCTAGCTAACAGCAGACACAGTGGAGAGGCTGTAATACACAGAGCTCCTCATAATGGTAACTAAGAATATTATGCTTTCACTGGTCATGTTTCAGTGGAATACTAAAAGCACTATTATAAAAGAAGTGACAGCGATTGTGCACTGCTAGCAGTCCATGTGTAATATAGCTTATTAAAAACTTCAGATTATCTTAATTATAAAAACACCTGATGTTTACCTCTGTTGCATACTTGGTTGCAAAAACATTTTTATTTTTAAGGTCTTGTGTCATTACAAATGAATTGGTTTGAAACTTTATTGATCATGTAAATGAAAATAAGAATCTTTCACTTTATATTGGTTCAAAATAACATCAGCGTATAAAATAGTATTGATTTCATGTCAAACCAAGGAACATGGCTTTTACTACATATAATAATAACCACTACGCAGTCATACATACATCATCTCCTTTTATGCAACCAATATCACTATAAGGATTTAAAGGTAGGTAATACATTAGTACACACACATTTTTAAATCAAAGATACAAGCAAAGGAGATTTAAGTAACTAACATGCAGATAGTAAACAGCAAGGCCAGTCATATTTTGACTTCAAATTTCAAGTGTTTTCATCTATATCATAATATTTTTCTCAAAGAAGGTATATTAAACCTGAAAATAATGCATATAGATTTTAGTGATTAAATTCTGACAAGTAACTGCTTTTGGGACTGTTACCTCTACATTTATAATGAAGTAAACAGTCCCTTTAAATGCCACATTTGCCTTTGTTCTTGGGATAAGCATGTAACCTCAACAGTACTCAACACAGGTACTTTAGGCAGTACAAGTTCACAGTGTGTATATCCCTAAGGGAAAATGGGGATATCAAAGAGCCAGTGGAATGGAATGGGGATTATTGACGGTCAAATTCTGAACCTGGTTTGCCACAATTTCCATTCTCTCTCCAAGGAGAAATCTAGCAAACTGCAGGATGCAGTATGGCAGGGAAAGTCACAGTGGTAGGCATTGACTGGGACTCTAAGCCTTAGAGAAAGATGAGAAATGCAGTAATGGATTCCAATCTGGTAAATGAAATTTCTGATCTACAGAATAAAAACTAGAAATTATGGAGGTTGTTGTTGATTGATTAAATTAATCAAATTCTTAAAAAGATTCCTGCCACACTTTAGATCAGTGGTATTCACACATTTATCTCCACAAAAACACATAAAAGGTTAAAAAAAAACACATTCTAGTAGGCAATACTTCTAACAAAGGATAACTAATAGATAAGAAATCTAAGGCAAAAATTCTCAGGGTAGTAATCTATCATCATCAGGAAGGGCATATGGAAACATGGGGAGATGCTGTGCATAGTTTGAAAAAAAATTCATTGTCTCTCAATGTCCCACCCCCCTCATAAAGAATTACTAAAAAAAGGAATTTGGCCAAGTTAGGAGAGTAGGAAGACCTTGAGCTCACCTCCTCCCATAGGCACACCAAAATCACAACTATTTTCAGAGCAACTATTGATGACAAAGAGTGGAAACCAGAAGAAAAGATCTTCTACAACTAAAGATATAAAGAAGGAACCACAACGAGATGGGTAGGAGTAGGTGGAATCACGATATAGTCAAGAGCTGTACCCCTGGATGGATGACCCACAAGGGGGATGATAATTACAACTGCAGAGGTTGTCTACAAAGAGTGAGAGGTCTGAGCCCCACATTAAGCTCCCCAGCCGGGGGGTCTTGTACCAGGAAGACAAATCCCCAGAACAGTTAGTTTTGAAGGCCAGTGGGGCTTAGTGTCCAGAGAGCCAGAGGGCTGTGGGAAATAGAGACTCCACTCTTAAAGGACATACACAAAATCTCACATGCTCCAGGACCCAAGGCAGAAGCAGTAAGTTGAAAGAAGCCTGGGTCAAACCCACCAGTTGATCTTGGAGAGCCTCAAGAAGAGGCAGAAGGCAACTGAAGCTCACCATGGAGATAAAGACACGGGTGGCAGCCATTTTGGGGAGTTCATTCTTCCACGCGGACACTGGTACTGGTAAATGTCATTTTGGAATCTTCCCTCTAGCCTATTAGCACTGGAACCTGGTCTGCCCACCAGCTTGTTTACACCAGTACTAGGATGCATAAGGACAAGTAACTAACTGGGTGAGGCTGCCTTAAGACCCCCTGAGCCCACAGCCATCTCAGGACATGGCCCTGTCCACCAGAGGGCCCAGGATCTGGGCCTACATACTACTGCACAGACACTAGACCTGGGACCCCCAGGTCTCTGCAGCCAGAGACCCTGGGTCCCAGCCCTGCCCATCAGCAGGTAGATACCAGCCCCAGGACCACCAAAGCCCTGCAGCCTGCTTTGTCAGAACCCAGCCAACACACCAAAAGGCCAGCACCAGCCTTAAGATCACTTGGGCCCTGGCCCTGCCCACCAGCACCAGCTTTTTAAAAATTAATTAATTAATTTATTTTGGGCTGCTTTGGGTCTTCATTGCTGTGCATAGGCTTTCTCTAGTTATGGTGAGCAGGGGCTACTCTTTGTCGCAGTGCGTGGGCTTCTTATTGCGGAGGCTTCTCTTTGTCGTGGAGCACGGGCTCTAGGCACACAGGCTTCAGTAGTTGTGGCAATGTGGGCTCAGTAGTTGTGGCTCACAGGCTCTAGAGCACAGGTTCAGTAGTTGTGGCACACAGGCTTAGTTGCTCCACGGCATGTGGGATCTTCCCGGACAAGGGCTTGAACTTAAGTCCCCTGCATTGGCAGGTGGATTCTTAATCACTGCACCACGAGGGAAGTCCCCCCAACACAAGCTTTGTGACACCTTGGGCTCCTCAGCCAGTGGCCCAGGATCCAGCCCAACACCAGCCTGACACCAGATTTGGGTCACCCCAGAACCCATAGCCAGCCATGTCAGGAACCGGCCCACCTACCAGCAGGCTGATAGTAGATCTGTGAACCCCAGCCCTGAACCACCCACCCCAGAATCTGGCTCTGCCACCAGTGGGTCAGTATTAGCCCCAGAACCCTGTGGCATTCTGCAGTGAGCAGCCTCACGACCCAGCCCTGTCAACCAGCAGCTGCCAGCTTCCGCAGGGTCTGGCAACCAACTGGACCAGGGGCCAGCCACACCTACCAGACCACCCACCATAGTCAGCCCTCCATAACAGAAGGATCCATGCAGCCCACAAAGGGGACACCCCTAGAGTATATAGTTCTGGTGACCAGAGGGAAGTTTGCTGTTGGGATGCACAGGATGCCTCCTACAAAAGGCCACTTCCCAATGTTGGGAAATGTAACCAACCTACAAGATACATAGAAATAAAAACAGAAAATTAGGCAAAATGAGGCAACAGAGGAACATGTTGCAATGGAAGGAGTAAGATAAAACCTCAAAAGAAGAACTAAGTGAAGTAGAGATAGGCAATCTACCTGATAAAGTGTTTATTTTAAGGTAATGACCATAAAGATGATCAAAGAACTCAAGAGAAGAATGGATGAACACAGTGAGAAGTTGAACAAGCAGAAGATAGAAAGAACTAAACACACCTGAAGAATACAATAACTTAAATAAAAAATACACCGTTAGGAATCAACAGATTAGATGATACAGAAGAACAGTCAGTGAGCTGTAAGTTATAGTAATGGAAATCACCAAAGCTGAACTGAAAAAATAGAAAGAAATGAAGTCATTTTAAGAGGTCTCTGAGACAACTTCAAGTGTACTAACATTCTCATCACAGGAGTCTCAGAAGGAGAAGAGAGAGAGAAAGGGACAGAGAAAATATTTGAAGAAATGGTAGCTGAAAACTTCCCTAATCTGAGAAATGAAACAGACATCCATGTACAGGAAGCACAGAGACTCCCAGACAGGATCAACTGAAAGAGGATCACGCCAAGACTCATTGTAATTAAAATGACAAAAATTAAATATTAAGAGAGAATATTAAGAATTAATGCAAAATAATAGTAATAATAATAAACTCCAGTTAAAACCATAAATAAGGTTCATAAAAATTTCTCTTGGACTTTATGGTGAATAATATTCAGCAAAAAAATGCAATCAGCTCAAAAAGAGCATAGGGAGGTAAAAAGCATGACAAACACATGTTTTAAAAATATGACACATTTTCCACCATATTTGACTGTCTTATACTAGTCTCACCTGGTCCTCATAACCACAGCTTTGTATATCGAAATATGTGATGTGCTCCTTTTATTTTTGTCCTTACTTTTCCAAATTAAAAAAGATACATATCTGCTTATTTTTCTTTCTGAATTTTATTGCATTTTTTTCTAAATTTTAAAGTAAAAAATCATATTGAGATTTTATTAGAATTACATTAATTCTATAAACCAATTTGGAGAATAAATATTTTAAATAGTGTGTCTTCATGTATTTTAAATGGACTGCTTTTTGTTTGAATTGCTTTTTAATAAATAGGAATAAATTATTTTTGAAGTTTTCTATATTTTGGTTATAAGAATATTTCATTGTGTAAGTATTCTATTTTCCCCATTTTGAATAAAATCTCTAAATTTTCTTGATGACTTTCATTTAACTTTTTTGACCTTTATTGTAATTATTCGTTATTGAGTCTACCTTACTAGCTCCTTAGAGCTAGACACACTGATAATAATATTTTGGTGATGCCCTGTGATCTTTGTTTCTTGTAAGAAGTGTATTCCCAGGTTAAGATTCATCTATATACCCTTGTATTTAATTATTTTGTGCTGCAGAATTTAAATTTTAAAGATTGAATTTATAGGACATGAATTTTAGGTGACAGAGTTTCCTGGTGTTGCTATTCACATGTCATTTTATCTTTAAGTCCCTACAAAGTAATTACCAAAGGAATAAGCATTGCTTAATGACAGATTTCATAAAAGAATTACAAAGAATTAAAAAGTGGGAGGAAAAAATGCTTCTTGGTTCATGGCTTAGGAGTCTAGAAGAATAATGGCAACAGGGTAATGGGTGGGTAGCTTATGAATTAGATTTTATTCAATTTTTAGTGTAGGTAAATCATACATTTGCATGAAGATGTCATATATATGCATTTATATATACATGTATGTACATACATACTTGTATATATGTGTACATTTATATGAAATATATACTTATATAATTTATATATCATACAATTCACCCATTTCAAATATACAATTCAATGTTTTTAGTACATTTATAGATTTGTGCAACCACTACCACAATCAATTGAGACTACTTTCATCACCATAAAAAGAAATTTGAAGCCTCTCAGCAGTCACTCCCCATTTCCTCCCAACCCACCCTAGTCCTGGGCAACCACTCATCCCCTTTCCACCTCTATAGATTTACCTGTTCTGGACATTTCACGTAATTGGAATCATACAAATATATAGTCTTCTGTGATCAGTTTCCTTCATTCAATTTAATTTTTCAAGGCTCCATATGGTAGCATGAATCAGTACTTAATTCCTTTATGCTGCCAAATAATATTCCATTGTAAAAACATAACATATTTATTGTATCCATTAATCAGCTGATGGACTTTGGGGATAATTTCCACTTTTTGACTATTATGAATAATTCTGCTATGAACCTTCATTTGAAAGTTTTTGTGTGGACATATGTTGCATTTTTCTTGAATACACATACCTAGAGGTGGAATTGTTGGGTCGTATAGTAAACTCCATGTATAAACTTTTGTGGAAATGTCAGTCTGATTTCCAAAGCTATACCATTTTACTTTTCATTAGGAATGTATGAGGGTTCCACTAACACAGAGATGTTTTTCAGGGTTTTTTGCTTGTTTGTTCATTTTAAGGTGATAGTCTAGTTAATCAGGATTGACGAGACCTGAAATAATTAATATTAAGACAATTGTGAAATCTGGGAAGGGAATAATCTCCCCAAATGAACACAGAAAAGTAAAGCATAGGGTTTGGGTCAGAAGTTGTACAGTTCAACCACATTGCAAGAGTAGAAGGAAAAAAATGATCTGGCCAAAAACACGAAAACAAAGAAAGAGCTGCTCACATTCTGAAATGAAAATGTGTGAACTATCTATCCAGTGTTAGGTATGCCAAAGATGTAGAAGATTTAAGGGTGCTGGTTAGTAGAACACAAAAGGCCATTATAGATTTTGGAAAAGCCACTAGTTTTCTATTTTCAATCTCTTTTTCAACTTTCATTTAATTTCTATTTCTTTGAGGAATTCTCTGCAATTTCTACTAAAGTTCAAATATAGAAAAGACTTGACCAGCACTAAGTACAGGAAAAGGATTTTTTTTTTGTCCTCTTTCTACTGTCAATACTTTACTTGCATATCAGGGCACAGCAATACACTTTTAGAACCATAGAGTTTGGAGGGAGAAAGACATTTGATATCTTATAATCCCAAACCTACATTTTTAGAATAAGGAAGCTGACATCTTGATAAATTGGTGACTTTCAAATGTCAAATCAAGGTGGTGGTTCTCAAGAGTGATGTCAGAGGACAGTAAGAAAGGGAATGCAGCTAGCCTGCAGAAAACTGCCCTCAACCCTCTCTTACTTCTGAAGCCTTACTTAGCAAGCAATTATTTTCAAGTTGTGTGGGCCATGAGCTTTCAGGTTGTTGAGACATTAAAAGGGTTGAAAACTATTTATTTATAAAAATATGTATATTTTTTTCGATTTGGCTCTGCCTATAAACTAAAGGCAACTTAGTCTAACAGGTAAGATCATGCCCAGGAAACAGAACTGCCAGTGTTGGTATTTGGACTCTGCCACATTTTAGCCATAGAATTATTAACCATATAAGTTATTAGCCAGCAACTATCAAGCTGTTTAACTTCTATGTGCCTCAATTTCCTCATTTGTATAATGGGGATTACAATAGCACTGACTTCATAGAGGTGTTTTGAAAATTAGATAAATGTATACATATGTAGTAATTAGAACAGTGCATGGTATGTAGCAAAGTACTTAGAATTTTTAGCTATATTATTATTATTATGCTAAATTCATTAATTCACCAAACAATATTAACTGAGTGCCTCATATGTGACAGGTGCCTTCTTAGGCGGGTGGCATACATCATACAACAAAATAAATGATAATCCACACTCTTATGTAAGGGAAGACAGATAGTAAGCGTTTAACACAGTAAATATTATGTGTGTGAGATGCTGAGGGCAATGGAAACAAATTAGAACAGGCTAAAGGGGATCTGAAGTAGGAGGGGCAGGTTGCAATTTTAAATAGAGTGATTGGGAAGGCCTAATTTAATTTCTATGAATAGATTTTGAAGAGTTCAAGAAAAGGCAAGAGATATTATCTGACTTTTATAGGAAATTGTAAAAAGATAAAAGTATAGATAAGAGTCCAAATCTAATTCTATTAATTAAGAATGAAAGAACAAAATGTGCTGGTAGCAGATGCTTTTGCCTAACATTTATTTCAAATTTTACACATATTCATATACATATTAATAATGACACCAATGACCAATGAGCAAAAGAAGACATAAATAAAATATGGTGATATGTAATTGGGAAAATTCCTATTTATTCCTAAAGTAAAAACACATTTTACTACCATAAAGTCCCCATTGGTTTCTCCAGTTATACTATCTTTCAACTCAAATTTTCCTCATTTTCTATATAGTGCTGTAAACAAGTTTAATAGTTTATGGCTCTCCAGGCAGATTTCATGCCTTCTTTTTGTTCGTTTCCTTTAAATTTTCAACTTCTGATTTTAATTATTTCCTCTAGAGATATGACATTTCCCCCTCCTTAAAAACAATAAAATAGATCTCACATTTTTGAACATGGGGTTTTTAATGATATTGCCATTTTCCTTTTACAAGCTTTAGAATGATAGCAGGTTACATTGCTGCATTTCTCTGCCCTATTATAATAATGACTCCATGTGGAATGTGGAAACCTATACTAAACTACATTGAAGAACGGCATATGGGATTTTTCTAAGTTTTTCAAATACTCTGAAAGTAAATGAGACTCCTCAAAAAAAGTTTAATTTTTTGTTGAAAATAATTTCAGCTACAAAAAAAATACCAGAGGTCAACGTGTTGGCTGTGATGATGGAAAACTGCGTGTGCCTGACATTACATCAGCTTGCCTTTTCTGTCTTTAAATCCCAGTCTGACTATAATCATCTGGCATCCAAAAAGTCAGCTTTCAGGTGCAGATACAAACACCAATCAAAAGTAATCATCAAAGAAAAGAGTTGTAAAGTTGTCAATTTAACACCTATCTTTTCACTCTGGTTTCCTTTTCCCCCTTCATCTTATTACTCACACTTATTTTCAGTGACTTTAGTAAAATATGAAGTAGCAGAGAAACAACTACATGCTTGACTTCTTATTGAGGATATAAAGTCATTGATGGAGGTGCAAAGGTCACTGACTGGCTTCTCTCCAGTGGATATTTCTTGCCACAAAGGAAACAAATCGAGTAATTTGGAGCAAAGGTAACTTTCTTGTGTTGTGTGTGTGTGTGTGTGTGTGTGTGTGTGTGTGTAGTCCTTCCAGCAAATATTTCTTCAGTACCCACTCCCACTCTGTGACCAGTATTAACAATACCATATGAACAAGATAATACAATGCTCCAAACAGACACTTCAGCTTAGATGCAGGGTTAAGAAATTGCACTGAAGTATGATATGTACCTTGATAGAGGTGAGAGAAAAGAGTACAACAATAGCATTGAACTGAGGTAAGTGAAGTGAGGGAAGATGAGAGAAAGATGAGACTGAGGGAACAGCAATTGGTAGTCTAGTGAAAGAGTATGGCACGCACGGGGAATCAGAAGGAATGATATGAGGGGATGCCTGCTGATCAGATAAGTGAGAGGGCTAGGAGACAGGGACCCACAAAGGAGGGTGGGTAGAAAAGATGATTAAAAATAATGTAGGGCTTCCCTGGTGGCACAGTGGTTGAGAGTCCGCCTGCCGATGCAGGGGACACGGGTTCGTGCACCGGTCCGGGAGGATCCCACATGCCGCGGAGCGGCTGGGCCCGTGAGCCATGGCCGCTGAGCCTGCGCGTCCGGAGCCTGTGCTCCGCAACGGGAGAGGCCACAACAGTGAGAGGCCCGCGTACCGCAAAAAAAAAAAAAAAAAAAAAAAATGTAAAAATTCAAAAATGTAAAAAAAAGGAGAGAATAAAAATTACATGTGAAGGGGAACAGAATATATCACCCCAAAGCATGCCACTCTGGCATATTGATTATTTTGAATTAAAGTTACTTGAGAAACAAATGGTACAAGAAAGACACTCTGACCCTCCTTTGTCTCCCTGAAAGCAGGAAATAAATCTCCCATGTGAAAGGTATCCTCTCTGCACAAGGAGGACAGAAGGCATCATTATCCCAGATAAGGAACTCAGGGCTGAGAAAGCTGCATAAACAAGCCCTGTTACTTCTTCACTAATTTACTACCCCAAGTCCAAACCCCTTTCTTACAATGGTCAATTCTTTGAGTCATAGTTTTTTGGGCCTCCAGTACAAACAAAATCAAATCTGTTTTTCTCTTGCTAATCTTTATGTCAATTTAATTATTAGACCAGCCAAAGAATTTAGAAGGGGAAAAGGGACAAGTTTTCCACCTCTATACATGTTTATCACCCAGCTTCATCAATGGTTAATTCAGGGGCTATATTGTTTCACCGTTCTCCTCCTATGCCTCTTTCCCCATCCCAGAATACGGGGAAGCAAATCCCAAACATCATATAATTTCATCTGTAAATTATTTGAGTATGTGTCTATAAAATATGAGTTCTTTAAAAACAACCACAATACCATTATGATACCTAAGAATTAGGAAGATACATTGTGAAATGAATTTAATGTAAAATTCAATGAAGCAATTGTCAGGAAGAAATCAGCCAGTCTGAAAGAAATGAAACCTGTTGGCCTGAAAAATACCTCATTGGTCCTAGGGCTGAAATTGTGTTGGACTGAGGAATGTTTTATATCAATGATGAATTTCAGGTGCTCACAGATATAGAGGGGACTCTATCTTATAAGCCATACAAATGCTTTCCTTTCTTTCACAAGCGTGAAAAACAGACTTGGTAGTTAAAATGATAAACACTGAATTTTGGATGCATTGCTTCAAAATTATTCCTTGAAGTCTCAGAAACCTATCGTAGCAAGCCTTACAAAAATAAACTAGAAACAGAATAGAAAAAGAAAAATAAATCAGAGCATTTATCCTTCCTGAATTTCTAGTTTTTATAATTCTTCAAAAATAAACAGGAATGAACACTTTGGAAACTGAAGATCATAGTAATAAAAATAGTTATTTTCTAATTTTCTAAGAGACTAATACTAAGAAGCACCATGTGAGGTAAATATTGCTTCCCATTTTAAAAATGCAGTAACTAAAGCTTTATAAGGTTAAGTGGATTTTCAAAGGTTACACAACAGTGTGTGTAGGGATCAGGTTTCAAGTCCAGAGACCATGTTCTTACTATGTAGCTTACTGCCTCCACACCCTCTAAATAGACCTATGAGGGTGGAGAGAGGCAAATATACTAAATTTCTGAAACATTAGAAATTCTTAGTCCTTTTCCAGGCTAACCTAAAATTAAGTGTTTACATTAATAAAAGACTAAATCACAGAACAATCAGGACTCTAAAATCACTTTTCTCAAACAATGAGCAAAACACTATGTTCTACTTAACCCTAGGTTAACTATATTAGCCTTCCCCGGACATTTGTTTTTAATTTTAGTGGAGGTCTTAAAAATGGTAGGGGTCAGTAATACAGATTTCCTTGAATCATTGTGATTCCAAAAGCTGGAAGAAAGAAAAAAGACACTTGAAGCAGTCCTCCTCCCCACATGCACACTCACATCTTTCCTATTGTTTATCATCATTGTACTAAGCCCATGTTTTGCATACAGTAGAATAAGGAGAAAATATTTTACTATTGAAGTAGTTAATATTCAGGCCTATTCCACTGAAGGTGTGTATTCAGGGTGAGGAGCTGTGAAAAGCTAGTTTAGAAAAAACACAGGTGAACCTAATGAGCAGAACTGTGATGTTAGCATGAACACAGGGGTCCATAACTTCAGTTGGTCAATTAGCACAGGACATACAAGAGGCTGTTCCTAAGCCTCCTTCTCTTCCAGAGCAATTCTGATTTGCGAATTATACCTTCCTCAGATATTTTGCTTATAGCTTATGGTAGATAGAACACTGGTCCTTCCTAATCCTCAGGATCTGTAAATATGTTATTTTATATGGCAGGAGGGACTTTGCAGATGTGATTATGGTTGAGATGGGGAGATTATCCTTATGACAGTAGTTCTTGAAAGTCGAAAAGGGAGGCAGAAGAGTAAGTCAGAGTGGTGCAATGTGAGAAACACTACATAAGCTATTGCTGGCTTTGAAGATGGAGGAAGGGGACCAGAACCAAGGAATTGGGGCTGCTTCTAGAACTAAAAAAGACAAAGATCCTTTCCAGAGTCTACATAAAGAACTACTTTTAGCCTAATAAGACCTGTGTTGAACTTCTGTCTTAGAGAAATATAAAGTAATAAATTAGCATTGTTTAACCCTCTAAGTTTGTGGTACTTTGTTCCAGCAGTGATAGAAAACTAAGACACGATATAATAACTGGTATTTATTTTAATTCTAAAAATATCCTTTTCATATTAAATATACTAATTATTTGAACAGCTAATACATGGATATGGTATATATTCAACTGGGACAAAATGAAAGCATCTAATCAACCTGATGGCTATCCACAGGCAATCTCTCTTTCCGGTATCTTGTGTACATTTCTGGAGTTACTCTAAACCCTTACAACACACACATATACACACACTCTACCATATATTTATTTATTTGAATTGCTGCCATATTAAAACACACTGATATTCTGCATTTTGTCAAGACTGCTCTAGAAGACAGTTCTAGAGCTTCAACGTTTAACCACATCTTTCTAATACATACAAATTCTTGCATACATTATTAAGAATGTATCATCACCTAAAATATCACCAGTGGCACAGATAGTTCTTTTAATCAGAAAGAGGAGATTACTTCACAAGGCAATGTAATAACTTGATGACTGCAACTAAATGATAAGCACAAAACACAACTATATATAATGAGATAGACAAAACAAAAATCAAAGAGATAGAATAGCTTCCTTAGAAATCATCTAGCCCAACTGCTGTAATTTACAGGGGGAAATAGGCCTAGACAAGGTATAGGACTCACGTAAAGTCACCCTCTAGCTAAGGGCAAGAGGCAGACATAGCATAATAGTTATATAACCCCTAGTTATGTGTTCTTTCCTTTATACTACTCTATCTCTTTATTTTTTTAATTAGGATTTTTTTTAGAACATTTAAAAATTCATAGCAAAATTAAGGAGGTACAGATTTCCCATGTATCCTGTCCCCACAAAGGTATAGATAGCCATTATCAATGTCCCCGACCACAGTGGTACATTTATTACAATTGATGAACTGACACTGACACATCATAATCACCTAAAGTCCATATAGTATTAGGGCTCATTCTTGGTGTTGTACAGTCAATGGATTTGGACAAATGTATAATGACAACTGTCCATGATTATGATATCATGAGTATTTTCACTGCCCTAAAAATTCTCTGTGCTTCGCCTATTCATCCTCTCTCCTCCTTTATTTCTCTTATTTTTATGACAGAAAATGTAGAAAGTATAGAAACTTTGTTGGCTAACGATTAGGGCTAGGAATGCTGCATTACAGGAAAATAAAAGTTTTGTATAAAAGTAAGAGTTTATCCACTGTTATGAAATTACCTAGGTCACAGATTTACTGTGAGAATGAAATCAATAGTGACATAAAGATTACTAGTGTCTAGTAGAGAATCAAGCTTCATTAAATGAGTTTAGTTCCTACCCCTTTAATAAATATTTCCTTTCAGGTTATTTTATTGCTGTGTTGTGCATTTCTGACATCTTATTCATCAGTAAACAAAAATGATAAGTATAAGTAATGAAAAATAACTTACTTTTTAAAGGTTTTTTTAATATCTAATTTTGGGGAGGAGTAAATTAAGACATGAGAATTTTGGATCAAGCTGGAATCATTCCTTGTCATGTTTTCCAAAACTCAGAATCTAATTGTGTAGTGGGATATTAAAATGTGGGCAAGCTTGGTTACTGATTCAAAGTTTCTGTTATGTATCAGCTGCATTTCTTATTAATATTCAGATACTTTGTGGTATTTTAAGAATATAGCAGATATTCTGTGCAGGATTGTGATAATGAAGTATATCTGATCTTCCTGATGATATATCTTTGTTCAAGAATGGGTCACTCTAAAATTGTAAATTTTTAAAATAAATTACCAAATGTTAGTTTTATAGCAGTTATTGATCATCGAACTTGCAAAGACTGAGTAAAATAACTCTTTAACACAAATAATGGCAAAAGAGAAAGAAACTGTGTATGAGCTTTCATTAATTTCCTTAATTACTCATTTATTCATTAGGACAATATTTAATGAGTGCCTACTATTTACTGGTACCAACCACTGGAAATAAGCAAGTAAACTGTTAACTCTTGGAAGCTATAATCAGAGATATAAAATTATGGGATTTAATTGAAAAATCCACTTATTAAGGTAAAGGGAGCCCAATAAATATGTATGTGACTCAGAGTAGGTGTTCAATAAATACTTATTATTTTTGCCTATAAGAAAGGCAAAAATAACCTTGATTACTGAGAAGTAAAATCTCCTTGGGTGACTCAGGAAAGGCTGGCAGAGGACCAGCATCAGGCGCATACTGTGGCTCTGTAAGACTGAAGTTGTCATGTTCACTCTCCTAATTCTCTTGTGATATTTGGAAATATGATTCACCATATTATAAAGTGCTTTTTAAGAGAGAGAAAAAGATGAGGTGTTTTCCATGTATCTGATTTATAGCAAAAAATACATAAAGGGCATAGTCTATTAATTTACTGAATCCACGTTTTTACTTATAATTAAATTCACCTATCAAAACTTAATGTCAAAAGAAGATACCAATTATTTAACCTTTTCAACATGCAGCCTAGATATCAAATTCCAGGAAAATAAAAAGGGTGAAGTAGGCTTTATACTCATTTTCAGTTATGAAAATTTATATAATATTTAAAAATGTGTATTCTCCAGAAACTATGTGCGATGTGGGAAAATGTGAATAGCAATTTTGTGTGTGTATTTATATTTATATATTTATATTTATAGTCACGTGAACACACACACATACACATCTTGAATACCCTCAAATTATTCTAGGATTTCTTAAACTTGTTTTAACATTTGCTACAATTTTGTAAATATTAAAACTGAAACATCCTTTCACTTCTCTAATCTGTCTTCATTGGAAGAATAAGCGAACTGAACACATTTATAGCAAAGCCTTTACATAGGTCAATCCAGGTATAAAACTCCATGAGAGTTGGAAGCATAACAACTCCAGTTTCCATGTACTCTCTGGCATCCTAGGACTCACTCAAATGTCTTAGTCACTGTAAGAATTCAGTGTATTTCTGTGAAAATTCACATCGATGACATAAAAATTAAGATGAATGTTAAAATTGCTACACTTCAATTATAAACAAGGTAAATAGTAAAACTCTGTGAAAATTTCTTTCATAAATGGAAATAAATTCACAGTGCCACTAATTTTGTTTGAGAAATGTTACAAATTTTATAACTATTCAATTCTCTCAGACTGTCCATTTCTACCAGAAAAGATTCATGCGATTCTTGAAGAGGTCTTTACCAAATGAGATGCACAGTAATTCCCTAGTACAGACTTTAACCCAATGCATTTATGTAGATTAAAAAAACAGTCTTCTAATGTACTTTTTTCAATTTTATTTTCCCCCTTATTAAGTAGGTGGCAATTACATCATTATGATAAACTGTGAAAAAAATGGATAAATTGGCACTATATTTATATTATTTATCTCTATTTAATGGAACTAAAACTAGTTAATGTCATAAAGGAAAGATTGGAATTACGTGTTTAGGATAAAGGGTTACAGTGCCTGGAAAGTGATATTAGAATTACTTCAAAGGAAAACTAGCAAATGAAAATCTGCTTCTAGAACCACAGAAGCAAGCAGCAAGAAGAAAAGTATAGACCAGGGTCTTCACAACAGAGGTTTGTTCCCTAGAGTACAGAGCTAAGAAGCTGGCCTGCTGTGTTTATACTTTTAAAGTTCCGCTTTAAAGACTATCCTAGCATGCTAAGAAAAGCATAACATGTTAAATTTTCTTGTCCTCCCTGCTGATAGATCAGAAAATATCCAGTAACACTAATCCACAAAGAAGACTGGTAAAGCATGTTAAATGTACCTGAGGAAAAATTCATAGGTGGATGGCAACAAAATGCTAACACCTTGCCCTTAGCCCCACCCCCAAGGAAGGGTCCAGAATATGAAAAGTAGCAGCCTGGATTTGACTGGATAAATGTTATCAGTGGAGAAGTGTGACAACATAGATCTCAAAGTAAAAGCTACTCATCAGGTGTTATTCTCAAATGATGCCCATCAGGCATTTTTCCTCTCAGCTTCTGAGTCAGTAAATCTTAGAGAAGGCATATCTATAGGAGAATTAGAATAAGACCTTTGGATACTAGAGTATAATAAACTAAATATACCGAAACTTATTTAAAGGAGGAGTAGAAAAATTCAAATATATTAATTACAGGTCCAGTGTTCAAAGTTCTTTATATGTAAAATGATATAGTTAGGCAAGACAATGAAGAATCAGGCTTCCCTGGTGGCGCAGTGGTTGAGAGTCCAACTGCCGATGCAGGGGACGCGGGTTCCTGTCTCAGTCCCGGAAGATCCCACATGCTGCGGAGCGGCTGGGCCCATGAGCCATGGCCGCTGAGCCTGCGCGTCCGGAGCCTGTGCTCCGCAACGGGAGAGGTCACAACAGTGAGAGGCTCGCGTACCGCAAAAAAAAAATAGTAATAATAATGAAGAATCAGAGGAGATTTTTTTTTTACAAGAATATATATGAGGTTTGTTTATGAAATTAACTTTTTTTTCAAAGAAAAGAGAAAGGGAGATGCTTATTTCCCCCACAATTAGGTTCGAATCTCTTCTCCCTTTTCATCAATCCATGCGATCTGTGAGAGGATCTATCATGAAGAAAGCTCAGCAGGACCTGCCAGATTATTCAGTTAGTTGACAGAGATCAATATACACCCCAAAAGACCTGAATTCAGAAAATTCCATGCAAAAGGTATTGCACGCATAAGGCTTACAAAAGTGGGATCAGAGTGACCCAAGCATAATAAGACCAGATTTTCACATCGAGAATAAAAGGATATGGATATTCTTCCAGGATGACGACAGTGAATTTTACCACCTAATTCTTTCAATAAACTCTAAAATATCTCATTGTATAGAACGAAACTGCCTGTAGTGAAATTTTGACAACTCCCCTCTGTGTGCTAAAATGCTGTCAGCTGAAAAATCTGAACTCTTTGTGCAAATTGTTCATTTTTGACAGATTTATCCTAGTTTTATGTTTGCAGTCTTAATCAAAGGAATTTGGAAAAGTTAGAATTTAGCTTTACACTCAAAGAATAGGAAGCACTATTAGCATAATTTGGAGGTACTAGGCATTTATATTATAGTTATCTATGAAAAGTATAAGCTGTCATAAAAGTGAAAATATTTATAAAGTAACAGTATAGAGTTTGATTGATTTTAAGATACTGTATATTTTAATAGAAATATCTTTTTCTTCGTTATGCCACATTATTTCATAGTTTTATGTTTTCCTCTTTAAGAAACAGATATATTATTTTCATATTTCTAAAAAGGTCATCATACATTATTGCAACTTAATGTATGATTAAATGAATCTCTCAGCTCCTATTATGTCTCAATTTTGGTGAAAATTTTGCATATTATAGTCTTATTTTTTTTCTTCAGACTTCAAGGAAACACCATCTGATAGATATTTTAGCTTTCCTCAAGTGATCTGAAAGTGTTAATTCTTATTCATAAAGGATTTTAAGATTTATATTGGGGGAAACAAGCAAAGAAGTAATAAACATAACTCCAAGGACATGCTTATAAAAAAAAAAAACACCTCTACTAGTGTAAATTTAGATGATTTTTTTTTGTTGTGTGGAATTCTATGTCTGTTTTTATTGTTGTTCAGCATCCCTTTGTTTCAGGATATATATAGCATTCAATATTAATCCTGCTCTAAATACACTGGGTAGGGCTCACCCTTTCCAGTATCCTCTAAAATCTGAGAGGTGAGTTCATCACCCAGGTTTGGTCACTCAGAGGGTTCTATCAAATATATCAGAAGACCCTATCAGAATTTTCCCTGGAACTTGCTAATGCTAATAGAGAGAAGGAATGCTCTTTCTCTGAGAACCTGAGCTCCATGAAAAACATAGGCTTGAAGATGCTGGTGATCATCTTGTTACCATGTGGAAGAAGTATATCTGAAACAGGAGCCAATCAGAAGCAAGCTGAGTTTAGGGACTGAGTGAGATAGAACCTTGATAACAGAAATGAACACCTCCTTTTTAGATCTGAAGCAAGCCTCTCTGTTTGCAAGTCTAGTTACCTGAGACATCAAATGCCTTCTTTTAGCTTTAGCCAATTTGAGTTGAGTTTTTCTTACTTTAAAACAAAAGCATTTTGTGTGTGTAGACATATACCTGTATGTCTAGGAAGCAGAAGTATTTTCTTCCTTTAATAAATGCACTGTATAAAAGGAAGCTAATCACTTCAGCTTTTTTCCCTTGACCATTCAAAAACTTGCTAACATACTTTCAGTTCAGTTAATTCAGCCACATATAACTCAATTAACACATCTTAATATATTTGGAGGGCTAATATATAATTCTTTAAAAATTACTCATTATCAAAGTCCCTAAAATGCTTATTAACTAGGAATAAACCTTAGAAATTTTAGACAGCAGTATCTACAAAAAATAGAGAAACTTGCTAAATCACTTCATATGTTGGTGAGGGAAAAGCATGAAATCATTAAACCATTAAGGAGAATATTCAGCTCTGGAAATTAACTATGTCAATATCCAACATGTTTGAAGTATTTTTATATCTTGAAAATGCTTTTTAGGGACACTAGGCATCAATCAAGATTCTTAGCAAATCCTACTATGAGCTGCTTGTATTACATACGAATGCTAGACTTGTTACTGTACTCTCCTTTAGTATAGAATGAACAATTGATGCCTTGTACCATAAGACCATGACGCATCATAATATTTTTACTTTTCTCTTTTTGTATTTCATTGATACAGTGATATAGAATGTGATAGTCCAAGGTTCTACTTGTAACGA
Source organism: Orcinus orca (assembly GCF_937001465.1). Taxonomy (NCBI): domain Eukaryota; kingdom Metazoa; phylum Chordata; class Mammalia; order Artiodactyla; family Delphinidae; genus Orcinus; species Orcinus orca. Next base: position 74,050,010 of record NC_064562.1, read on the forward strand.
GAAGTTATGGTTTCAATAAAGGAATGATGCTTTTTTCACTTTATTCTACTATCCAACATCTTATTTTCATGAGATGAATGTAAGATTCTATTAAAAAAATAAAAGCTAGAGAATGAATAGAATTCAAATAATCTCAATCTAATTGAAAATTTGTTCCATGTTATGTATATAAACCATTGTGTCTTATCATTAATATTTTACATCAGGTGCTAGTGCTGTACTCAAATAGCCTTGATGTTCTAAGTGCTCATAGAAATGTTATCTCAAGAAAAAAAAAGCATATAAACCTTCCAAAAGCCATTATCCATGGCCTCCACTTTAGTGATGGCTTTACCAAGTATCCATCACTAACCTCATTTCTAAAAATAAGCATACTTTCAAGTAGATTATCTGCGCAGAAGAGCACGAGGTCTTACCTACAACTGCAAAACCAGAAAAGCAATGTTGAATACTGATGGGCTGAATCATCTGCCACTGAACATCAAAGGTGACACTGTGCTAACTCCATGGAAGGTTTGAGGCTAGTGGACCATCTCAACTATCTTTCCAACTTGATCAAATTGACAGTTAACTGTGTAGGACAGCAGTCCTATAAGCCAGGTATGAAGGAGGACATCAGTACTAGAACATGGCTGAAGAAATAAAAGCTGGTCACAAAAAAACCAATTTGACTTATCTGACATAGTGTACTATTAAAGGAAAAAATTAAGTGGTTATTCCAGAATATTATTGTCACGTTATGTAGAAAATATTATACACATGGAGGGACGATTTTCATTAAAATCCTCCTTAGAATTATGCTCTAGAGGAGTTTAGTCCAAATCGTGCTGTTCATGATAACCCATTAAAGGAAATTACATTATCAGAAAATGACCAAAGATGTTTGAACAATATCTTCGGTTATATTTTAGGATAACTCCAGGGGAACGTCTCGATTTTGCAGGGTTATTTATCAAAACAACACGAAGGGTTTCTAGTTATATCTTTAACCTCTGTTTTCATTATCTCAGCTCTGAGCCAATTATTTTCAATATACCGATGGCCAGATATTATCTTTTTGTGGCCATACCTGAATTTATCTCAGTTGAGGTTGGAAAGTTTATGAATAGTATCCTTATCTGAACGCCACTCTTCTTATCAAGAAACAGCCAAAAAGATGGTGCAGACAAGAAAGGATCCCGTACAGCAGAATGAAAATAACATGAAATAATATGAAATAATTAGCTAACGAATTGTGACAAATTGCTCAGTCTTCAAAGTGTCACTCAGTATCCCCAAACAACAATCATTCCTGCTGCATCCCATGGTGATAGCTTACATCTTGCTTCAACTGTACTCACTAAGGAAATCTTAAAAAACAAATACATATACATATATGTATGTGTGTATGTGTGCATTTTTTTTCCTGTTTTTGTTCTACTTCTTTGCTCACTGTTACTAAATAGTTAAGGTTAATCTTTGCTAGACCTTATTTACAAGGCAAAATGAGATCGGCTTCACTAACTCTAATCAAAGTCACGTATCCCAGAACACATGAGTTTCAGTAGTGAGGCAGTATAGTACCATGGTTAAGAACACAGGTTTTAGAGACATAAGATCTGTGAGTACTCATACAGTTACATCACTCACGGATTCTGTGGCTTTGAGTATATTCATCTCTTAGTGTCCATCTCACCTGTAAAAAGCAAACAATAGCATTCCCATTTCACAGGATTGTGGTGAGGGCAAAAGAAATAATAAATATGAAGCAGAGTGCCTGCCACATATTAAATGTGCCTGAACGTTAAAGTTTTGTCATTATAACTGTTTGCATCATCACTATCTCACACTTGTTTCCTCTGAGACAAATGAGACAGTATCAGCACTGTTCATCAAACCCCTTTCAGCAGGGGGTATATTATCAATAGCTTGGTGATTAGGAGATGGCATTAGAGGTGAGATTCTTAGCTGAAGATCAAAGTATTGTCTTTAATTGAGGAACCCTGGGAAGGCTGGTTAGCCTCTTGGAGATTCCATTTCCCCATCTGGAACATAGGGATAGTTAAAGATATTTCATAAAGCATGGGTCAGCCAACTACAGCCTGCAGACCAAATCTAACCCATGCTCTGATGCTGCATGGTCTGTGATCTAAGAATTGTTTCTCAATTCTTAAAAGATTAGAAGAACAAAAAAAGAAGTAGAAGGAAAACGAGGAAAGAAGAAGAAAAGGAGGCGGAAGAGCATCACTAGCCGCGCTGTAGGTCATATGTAGTCTGCAAAATCTAAAATATTTATCATCCAGTCTTTTTTTTTTTTTTTTTGGCGGTACGCAGGCCTCTCACTGTTGTGGCCTCTCCCGTTGCGGAGCACAGGCTCCGGACGCGCAGGCTCAGCGGCCACGGCTCACGGGCCCAGCCGCTCCGCGGCACGTGAGATCTTCCCGGACCAGGGCACGAACCCGTGTCCCCTGCATCGGCAGGCGGACTCTCAATCGCTGCGCCACCAGGGAAGCCCTATCATCTAGTCTTTTAAAGAAAAATTTTGCTGATCTCTGTCTTTGAATTACTGTGAATATTAAAGGAGCTAATGTATAAGTAAATGCTAAGCAGAGGAGTTGGCATAATTATAGTTAATATTCCTGCTACTAACCTAAGCCTTCTTCTAAAAGCCAAAGGAAGCAGTAATACTTCTTGTGTCACCTCTGACTTCTGATGTGAAGATATCTGATATTCCAAACTCATTAGAAAGAATTTTCCAACAGGGTTCTTCTTTCTCTGGTTAAAGAAATATGCTAAATAAGGCAGAGACAGATTACGATATTATGCTTGCAAGGAATTATTTGGCAAATATAGTTTAGATCATTTTGGTTCATGCAGCTGCATTTAACAGGAGTGAGTCCTACATCAAAGATTTCCATTCAGACACACACCCACAAAGTATTGTGGGTGCTGCTTTGCGTGTACCTACTGTTGGCTCAGTTTTATCATAAGGGACATTAACAAACTATTGAACTGAGAAATGATAAAAGTTCCCACTGTGATTTGGTGTGATTTTAGCTCTGAGAAGTTTTTAAACCTAGCAATTGTTGACTGTCCCTCTTGCTATTTTATTACTAATCAGTACAACACAATGGGAGTTAGCTGCTTCAGAAAATGCATTCTCCTGATTTTTGTCCATAAGGTGCAAAATATGAATAATAAAGACTGCAATACATTTTCTAAACATCCCTTGATCATTCTAACTCTTCCACTTGTCAAATGTAATAGAAGGCTATGCCTTCCTATACTGAGAGATGGATGTGATCCAATGATTCTTCTGAAGTCACAAACTAAGTCCACAAGAGGTGGGTGTGGAAATAAAATAGCTAACAAAAATGACAACACATTAATTATTTAACATTTATAATGACATGGCTTCTGATATGCAAGTTGAACATGAAGGAGAAAATTAATCTATCCATTTGGAATTGAGAATTCATATATATATGGTCAAATTTAATCTAAAAAAGAATATGTGTTTTGGGTTTTTTCCCCCAATAGCATGAATATTTGGTTAAATAGTCAGACTTTTTCTTGGTTTATCAATTGGTTTGTGTAATGATAAACTGTTATAAAAGATAATATAAAAATGAGGATAATGATAACATTGATGATATTTGTTGAATATTTAACTCGGTGCTAAATTCTCTGTTAAGGATTTTATAAACACATTTTTACCCTTACAACAGATCCATGAGGTAATTGCTCTAGTCATCACTGTTTAACAAATGAGGAAACTAAGTCTCAGTTTAAACATGTTTTTACCCCATATACTCTGCCTCAAATTTGTGGTAATTTCAGAGAAAATATGACCCTCAAATTAAAACTAAGGACTTTAATTTAGAAACACCCTTTTGTAGGGTACTTAATTTCCATATTGGTCTAAAATTAAACAACTGATATTTTGAAACATTCTTCATCACGCATCATAGAGTCTGAATATCGTTCTTAGATACCAGAGTTCTAACCAAAATTCTGATTTTCTTATGTTATAAATTTACATTGCTTAACTTCTCTGTGAATGAAAAGCTATCAGAAAACTGAAAGAAGGAAAGTATTACCAAATTTCATTTGAATTGGTCATGTAAGGAAAAAAGGCAAGAACTTCAGAGAAATCCTTTTAATTCTTTGGATAAGCAAAGGGATGCTGTGTTTGAGAAGAAAAGGTAAAGCCAGCCAGAGAGAAGAAAAAAGAAAACCGAAGGTTGTAAGTGCTGACCTTTAAAAATTCTAAAGAATAGGGGAAAACAACTCCACCACAAAATCAAATTGTTCAATTATAAAACCCAAAATACCAGAAGGGGTGCAAACTGCTTTCTTTTTCCTTTTGAAATCTGTTTCTACTTTGTTAGAATGAAATCCATTAATGTTTAAACTATTCTAAGGAAAAAATTTAAATCATATCTGGTAAATAACTGACAATGAACTAAAACAACAAACACACGAAAAAGGAGAGACATTTAGATTTAGCATGGAAAAACAGAGGTAAAAGAGAAATCAGTAAAGCCTTTTTTCATCATAATAGATTTCATCAAGTGTTATTATTACAACAAACACCTCTTTTATTAATTCATTAACAAATGTTTATTAAATCCACATGATGTGTTACACCAGTGATTCTCTAGCCCATCTCCCTCGGAATCACCATCAGAGCATTTTCAAATTTCATAAGAGCTCTGATTGCAGTTTCTGATTTGATCCCTTTATCTTTAAGCCAGGGAGAGATGGCCTTTCCATCTCCACCAAGAGTTACTCTGGTAATGAGACACAGACATTGATGAGAGGAGGATGTCCCTCAGAAACGTTAGGGTGGAAAAAAATTGTCTCCTGTGAAGTATGTATGATGAGGATTTGAAATAATTATGGCATTAAGAACCTGCCCTAAAAGATCCCTTTCTAAGAGACAGGCATGTATACAAACAGTAAGTTTACAATGTGTTAAGTTCCATAACAGGTACAACAGCAATTAAAATAGGAAACAAGCATTTCTGTTTTGGGAGAAACCATCACAGAGGACATAATGTTTTAGATGGCTCTTAAGTAAGAGGACCATACATCCCTGTTGACACCTATTTTCACACTTCCCGTCTGGTTAGCTTTCCTTTTTACTTGTGTCCCAATTTGGGTGATAAATTCTATGATCATCCCAATCTCAAAAGATACAGAGGAGTTTGCTTCTATAGTGAGGAAAAAGAGGCAGCGTCAAGGTAGCAGCATGTGGGGAGGTTCATTTGCATGAAATAGCACAGGGACACAACAGTCCATTGTACCAAGTAAGGAGTAAGAAGTGGGATATGGGATAAGAGATGTAAGCAGGAGCAGATTCTGGATATATTTTCCAACATGGTCACAGAATAATCTTTTGGGGGAGTGAAATAAAAAATTATCCTTTTCTGCAAAGGATCTTTGATTTCTGTCTGAACTTACCATACTTCTAAGAAACAATGGAAACCCCCATGAATAGCTGAAAAGTGTTCCTTTGAAGAGATTACTTGATAAGCTGGAAAAGTGACTCATTTATTGTGAGTAGCTGAAAAGTATTCATTTCCAGATGGTAGTTGATAAGCTGGAAAAGTGACTCATTTTCTTTATGTTTCTATATTTTATTTTCAAAATTTGCATAATATATGTACTCCCTAGCCATAGTTAAACAGAGATGAGTTCAAATGATTTCTTCAAGGTCACATATAAAGTGAAAAGAATGAAACTCAAGAATTCTAATCAGTACTTGCTCTCTAATCGTTCTTGATCTGATCTTTTTTTAATCTATGTTGAGCTCAAACTGATTTTTTTTCATTTTTAGAAAATAGCTATTATTGTTTCTGTTTGATATACAGAAAAATCCAATGAATAAGCTCTTCAATTTCTCGTCAGTGACCTGACATAAAACCATTCATGTAAAATGCATTTATTGAATAGGAATTTTTTGAGCTGCTTAGGCATAAAAAAAGGTTAAGAGTTAAGAAGTTATTCATGTGGAAGTAATTGTGAATGCAACGGAGATGAGTGACTTTCTTTAGAATAATTTGCAGTTAAGATCTATGCTCAAAATGGTCATTAGTTCACAAGCAAACATGACAGAAACTGAAAGAGCCATCACCTAATAGTTTTCCTCATTTAGGTTCCATGACTTACAAATGAACAAGTGCCTCTTAAACTCTGTTACTTTATTCTTTAAGTCAGTCAATCATCACCAAGTGCATTTGAGTTCCTCTTCACTAAGAATATCTCCACAGGCAAGTGAACAATCACTTGTCTTTCCAGGAACCTCAATAACAGGAAGCTTTCATTTGTTTCAACTTGGAAGAAATAGACAACTACAAATGAATCATGGCTATTCAGCTTTACATTGTCTCTTAAACTGAATTCATGGGAAAACATCACACTCACTATTTAAGAAGAGACAGGTGTTCTCTTTTTTAGATTAATTGGTTTTAAACCAACCAATTTGGTCTTTTCAGAAAGTATTACAAGAAGAAATTTCCATCCTGTTTAGAATATGCTAATAAAGGGCATCACAAAGGTGTGAAATCCTACAGTGGAAAAATACTAAAGACAGCATGCTGTAATAATTCATCCACTTACATCCTTACCTTTGTGAGGATAAAATTACCCTCGGCTAATGTTCAGGTGACAATGAATCCACCCCTATCCCCCAATGGTAAACAAACTTATAAGCAGGAAAAATGGCTAAATGACATTTTGTGTGAGTACTGTCAACTAGAGTAGATCACATGTTTAAGACTCTTTTAACTACAAAAACATATATGATCTACCTGGTTCTCTCAAGGCATATAACCTTATCAACTATGACTGTGTCTGCAAAGTAGGTTATGACATTGTGGAAATGTCACCTAGAATCCTTCTTTGTAAAACAGATTTCCCATGAGTTAATATGCTGATCATTATCAGGGAATTATTCTAGCTTCTCCAGTTATTTAATGTATTTAAAATCTATTTTAAAAAATATTAGCTTAAATTAATATTCTTCTTAGAACTAAATATATAAAATGCATTCTCATTCATAGTACAAATTTAGGTGAAATTATGACAACACATTGTTTATGGTGCAGTCTATATATTGAGGTCGTATTTCTCATGATAGGTTTCATAGGGTTTACAATAAAATCAACAGGGAGTCAAGAAAAACTATAGGATTTAGATTATTGTTTTGAGTTTTAGAACTATCTGGTAGTTGTATGGAGGACAGACTGAGAGTGGGAATGAGGGTGGAGAGGAGTCTGCTGAGACTGGAGGCTGAGAGTTAAATCAATTACTGCAAGACGATAGGCAAGTGATGCTGGGAAACTCAACCAATATTTCTCCCACATTTAAGCCTCCAAATATGTAAAGGAAACACAAACTTCCATCAGAAACAGTGACTCACCCAGCAATCATTCTCAACAGGTGAAACTCTAGAAGATGAGGAGGTTTAGGAAGCTTAATGAGTTCAGGTGATTATAATACATAATTTGCAAGGTCCCTACCCCTCAACTGAATAGAAAATCAGTGGACTGAAGTAAAACAATGACAGTGGGGTAGAAAAGGGGATGCCAAGGTTATGTGATTTTAAAAAATATAAATAAATCCAGTATCCCAGAATTTGAAAAGAATTGATACAAGTGATGTAATTTACAGTGTCAACATTGTTTGACTTCTGTTTTTGCTTATTTTAAATAATAAGACAAATGCATGCATTCAGTGTAATCCAAGTAATTCATTATTACATAAATAAATGTATAGCCAACTATTGTCATAGGAGCTGTGAAAGTTTAATTTAGAAATATAAATGTTTGTAATGAACATATATTTTAAGTTATGGGCACTTAATTTCTCATAATATCATAGTAAAAATAACCCACTTATCTTGAAACCAGGAATTTAAATATGAAATATACGTAAGACAAGTCAAAAGCCACAAACATAATGATAAACTGGAGTGACCAAGGAAATGTTAAAAGTTAGAGTGAGTTAGCTTTGATACAGAAAAAAAGTGTGGTGAAAAAATAGAAAGTTAGTGTGTAGAAAAAATTACACAAAAGATTTCTACAAAATGATTAAAATATGTCGTAAATGTTTTAGTGCTTAAACATTCTCATTTAGAAGGAGAATTCAGCTATTCAGAATGACTCATTTTCTAAGGCATTCAAAAAGGAAAACTTTCCTTCTATTTTTAATAATAGGTGCTGAGAAAAGCGCATGGTTCAGTTATGCATTTGCACTTTATATTGTTCATTCAAGTTTTGATTATGTAACAATTTTTTGGTGTCTTTTTGGAACCGTTTCCATTGACATTACATAATGCATATTCTAGTGTGTGAATGTATTTTGGCAAAAGTGGAAAAAATTTATAATTAATTACACCTTGCTGGAGAGCAGACAGAAGAAGCAATAAGAACTACAATCCTGCAGCCTGTGGAATGAAAACCATATTCACATAAATACAGACAAAATGAAAAGGCAGGAGACTATGTACTGGATGAAGGAACAAGATAAAACCCCAGAAAAACAATTAAATGAAGTGGAGATAGGCAACCTTCCAGAAAAAGAATTCAGAATGAGAGTGAAGATGATCCGGGACCTTGGAAAAAGAATAGAGGCAAAGATCGAGAAGACGCAAGAAATGTTTAACAAAGACCTATAAGAATTAAAGAACAAACAGAGATGAACAATACCATAACTGAAATGAAAAATACACTAGAAGGAATCAATAGCAGAATAACTGAGGCAGAAAAATGGATAAGTGACCTGGAAGACAGAATGGTGGAATTCACTGCTGCAGAAGAGAATAAAGAAAAAAGAATGAAAAGAAATGAAGACAGCCCAAGAGACCTCTGGGACAACATTAAATGCAACAACATTCGCATTATAGCAGTCCCAGAAGGAGAAGAGAGAGAGAAAGGACCTGAGAAAATATCTGAAGAGATTATAGTCGAAAACTTCCCTAACATGGGAAAGGAAATAGCCACCCAAGTCCAGGGAGCACAGAGAGTCCAAGGCAGGATAAACCCAAGGAGAAACACACTGAGACACACAGTAATCAAACTGACAAAAATTAAAGACAAATTATTAAAAGCAACAAGGGAAAAATGACAAATAACATACAAGGGAACTCCCATAAGGTTAACACCTGATTACTCAGCAGAAATTCTATAAGCCAGAAGGGAGTGGCACGATATATTTAAAGTGATGAAAGGGAAGAAACTACAACGAAGATTACTCTACCCAAGATTACCCTACCCAGCAAGGATCTCAATCAGATTCGATGGAGAAATCGAAAGCTTTACAGACAAGCAAAAGCTAAGAGAATTCAGCACCAACAAACCAGCTCTACAACAAATGCTAAAGAAACTTCTCTAAGTGGGAAACACAAGAGAAGAAAAGGACCTACAAAAACAAACCCAAAACAACTAACAAAATGGTAATAGGCACATACATATCGATAATTCCCTTAAATGTGAATGGATTAAATGCTCTAACTAAGAGACACAGGCTCACAGAATGGATACAAAAACAAGACCCATATATATACTGCCTACAAGAGACCCAATTGACTTAGGGACACATACAGACTGAAAGTGAGGGGATGGAAAAAGATATTCCATGCAAATGGAAACCAAAAGAAAGCTGGAGTACCAATACTCATATCAGATAAAATAAACTTTAAATTAAAGAATATTACAAGAGACAAGGAAAGACACTACATAATGATCAAAGGATCAATCCAAGAAGATATAACAATTATAAATATATATGCACCCAACATAGGAGCACCTCAATACATAAGGCAACTGCTAAGAGCTATAAAAGTGGAAATCTACAGTAACATAATAATAGTGGAGGACTTTAACACCTCACTTACACCAATGGACAGATCATCCAGATAGAAAATTAACAACGAAACACAAGCTTTAAATGACACAACAGACCAGATCAATTTAACTGATATTTATAGGACATTCCATCTGAAAACAGCAGATTACACATTCTTCTCAAGTGCACGTGGAACATTCTCCAGGATAGATCACATCTTGGGCCACAAATCAAGCCTCGTTAAATTTAAGAAAACTGAAATCATATCAAGCATCTTTTCCGACCATAATACTATGAGATTAGAAATCAATTACAGGGAAAAAAACATAAAAAACACAAACACATGGAGGCTAAACAATATGTTACTAAGTAACCAAGGGATCACTGAAGAAATCAAAGAGGATATCAAAAAATACCTAGAGACAAATGACAATGAAAACACGACAATCCAAAACCTGTGGGATGCAGCACAGGCAATTCTAAGAGGGAAGTATATAGCAATACAATCCTACCTCAAGAAAAATCTCAAATAAACAAACTAATCTTACACCTAAAGGAACTAGAGAAGGAAGAACAAACAAAACCCAAATTTTGTAGAAGAAAGAAATGATAAAGATCAGAGCAGAAATAAATGAAATAGAAACAAAGAAAACAATAGCAGAGATCAATAAAACTAAAAGCTGGTTCTTTGAGAAGATAAGCAAAATTGATAAACCTTTAGCCAGACTCATTAAGAAAAAGAGGGAGAGGATGCAATCAATAAAATTAGAAATGAAAAAGGAGAAGTTACATGGACACTGCAGAAATACAAAGCATCATAAAAGACTACTACAAGCAACTCTATGCCAATAAAATGGACAACCTGGAAGAAATGGACACATTCGTAGAAAGGTATAACCTTCCAAGACTGAACCAGGAAGAAATAGAAAATATGAACAAACCAATCACAAGTAATGAAATTGAAACTGTGATTAAAACTCTCCCAACAAACAGAAGTGCAGGACCAGATGGCTTCACAGGTGAATTCTAACAAACATTTAGAGAAGAGCTAACACCCATCCTTCTCAAACTCTTCCCAAAAATTGCAGAGGAAGGAACACTCCCAAACTGATTCTGTGAGGCCACCATCACCCTGATAACAAAACCAGACAAAGATACTACTAAAAAAGGAAATTACAGACCCCTATCACTGATGAATATAGATGTAAAATTCCTCAATAAAATACTAGCAAACAGAATCCAACAACACATTAAAAGGATCATAGGGCTTCCCAGGTGGCGCAGTGGTTGAGAGTCCGCCTGCCAATGCAGGGGACACGGGTTCGTGCCCCGGTCTGGGAAGATCCCACATGCCGCGGAGCGGCTGGGCCCGTGAGCCATGGCCGCTGAGCCAGTGCGTCCAGAGCCTGTGCTCTGCAACGGGAGAGGCCACAACAGTGAGAGGCCCGCGTACCGCAAAAAAAAAAAAAAAGAAATCATACACCATGATCTCATCCAGAGATGCAAGGATTCTTCAATATATGCAAATCAGTCACTGTGATACACCATATTAACAAACTAAAGAATAAAAACCATATGATCATCTCAATAGATGCAGAAAAAGCTTTTGACAAAATTCAACACCCGTTTATGATAAACACTCTCCAAAAAGTGGGCACAGAGGGAACCTAACTCAACATAATAAAGGCCATATACTACAAACCCATAGCAAACATCATTCTCAATGTTGAAAAAGTGAAAGCATTTCCCCTAAGATCAGGAACAAGACAAGGATGTCCACTCTTGTCACTCTCATTCAACGTAGTTTTGGAAGTCCTAGCCACAGCAATCAGAGAAGAAAAGGAAATAAAAGAAATACATATTGGAAAAGAAGAAGTAAAACTGTCACTGCTTGTAGATGACATGAAACTCTACATAGATAATCCTAAAGATGCCACCAGAAAACTACTAGAGCTAATCAATGAATTTGGTAAAGTCGCAGGATACAAAATTAATGCACAGAAATCTCTTATATTCCTATACACTAACAACAAAAGTTCAGAAAGAAAAATTAAGGAAACAATCTCATTCACCACTGCAACAAAACGAATAAAATACCCAGGAATAACCTACCTAAGGAGACAAAAGACCTGTAGGCAGAAAACTATAAGACACTGATGAAAGAAATTGAAGAGGACACAAACAGTTGGAGAGATATACCATGTTCTTGAATTGGAAGAATCAATACTGTGAAAATGACTGTACTACCCAAAGCAATCTACAGATTCAACGCAATCCCTATCAAATTACCAGTGGCATTTTTTACGGAACTAGAACAAAAAATCTTAAAATTTCTATGGAAACATAAAAGACCCCAAATAGCCAAAGCAACCTTTAGGGAAAAAAACAGAGCTGGAGGAATCACACTCCCTGACTTCAGACTATACTACAAAGCTACAGTAATCAAGAGAACATAGTACTGGCACAAAAACAGAAACATGGATCAATGGAACCGTATAGAAAGCCCAGAGATAAACCCACGCACCTATGGTCAACTAATCTACGACAAAGAAGGCAAGGATATACAACGGAGACAAGACAGTCTCTTCAATAGGTGGTGCTGGGAAAACTGGACAGCTACATGTAAAAGAATGAAATTAGAACACTCCCTAACACCATACACAAAAATAAACTTAAAATTGATTAAAGACCTAAATGTAAGGCCAGATACTATAAAACTCTTAGATGAAAACAGGAAGAACACTCTTTGACATAAATCACAGCAAGATCTTTTTTGACCCACCTCCCAGAGTAACAGAAATAAAACCAAAAATAAACAAATGAGACCTAATGAAATTTAAAATCTTTTGCACAGCAAAGGAAACTATAAACAAGACGAAAAGACAACCCTCAGAATGGGAGAAAATATTTGCAAATGAATCAACAGACAAAGAATTAATCTCCAAAATATATAAACAGCTCATGCAGCTCAATATTAATAAAATGAACAAACCAATCAAAAAATGGGCAGAATACCTAAATAGACATTTCTCCAAAGAAGACATACATATGGCCAAGAGACACATGAAAAGCTGCTCAACATCACTAATTATTAGGGAAACGCAAATCAAAACTACAAATGGAGAAAAGGGAACCCTCTTGCAGTCTTGGTGGGAACGTAAATTGATACAGTCACTATGGAGAACAGTATGGAGGTTCCTTAAAAAACTAAAAATAGAATTACCGTATGATCCAGCAATCCCACTACTGGGCATATACCCTGAGAAAACCATCATTCAAAAAGACACATGCACCCCAATGTTCATTGCAGCACTATTTATAACAGCCAGGTCATGGAAGCAACCTAAATGGCCATCAACAGACGAATGGATATATAAGATGAGATACATATAAACAATGGAATATTACTCAGCCATAAAAAGGAACAAAACTGGGTCATTTGTAGAGATGTGGATGGACCTAGAGACTGTCATACAGAGTGAAGTAAGTTAGAAAGAGAAAAACAAATATCATATATTAACACATATATGTGAAATCTAGAAGAATGGTACATATGAACCGGTCTGCAAGGCAGAAATAGAGACACAGATGTAGAGAACAAACGTATGGACACCAGGAGGGGAAAGCAGGAGGGGGCTGGTGGTGGTGATGGTGGTATGAATTGGGATCTTGGGATTGACATATATACACTAATATGTATAAAATAGACAACTAATAAGAACCTGCTGTATAAAGTAAAATAAAATAAAGTAAAATGCAAAAAAACAAAAAATTACACCTTGCTAGTAATGAAGACATTTCATTCCTTAGAGAATTCTTTGAAAGTTAACTATCAGTCATTTTTATTATGGAGTATGTGTTTAATGTGTCTTATGAAGCCCTTATAGGACAGTTCTTTTGAGAGTTTCTTCTTTTCTTAATGAAGACCAACTTATATCCATATTTTTTACTTATATAATTTAGTGAAAAGTATTCCAATAGAACATAAATTCAGTATATAAACACATGCTTTTCATTCCTATAATAGATAGAACCTAAAATGTAAGACATATTTTAACAAAAATATTGAGAAAAAGTAAAAAATATAAACAGTCTAGATAAATAGAACAGCTTTAATGCATGTCTTCATGACATAGATATATAAATTTCTAATATCCTGGCTCCAATGTTAAAATTTATTAAAATATTTCCTATTCTCTACTTAAATTTTAAAAGTGAAGAATGACTTCATTTAAGGTGTCATAATTGGGCTGAATTTAAGTTTTAAAATATGGATTGTACATGTATATATATATAGGATTAAGGAGACATAGTTTTATATTTTACATAAAAAAGTCATATTTTGGAAAGCTCGACTTGATTTTCTTAACCATAAATTCATCATGAATCAATAGAACGATACAGATGCTTAAACTCTGATATACTCTCAGTCTGTATTAAAATGGTTTAGTATTCTGAACAGAGTCAAATGTAGATTGAAATCTCAGCTTTTAAGCTTACTAGTTATGTGATCATAGAGATACAGTCCAATCTTTGTAACTCCCTATTTCATCTGTAAAATGGGAAAAATAAAACCTCACAGTTCATTAGAAAAGCTCAATAAATTTTAGTGGTTACCATTGATGATAGTCAAACCACCTCTACATTGATCACATTATATCTCTATGTTCTGCCCAGTTTTGAGAATAGAAAGAGAAAAGGAGATAAGGAGTCTTAAAAACCTTGTTATGATGATACATGATGCTCAGACTGGAGAAGAAGACTGAAAAAGGGCAATTATTAAATTTGTGATGGACAATTATATTTAAGTGGAAGTTGATTTATTGCATCCTGCTCCAAAGGGAACTGGAAAACTTTTAAAAAATTGGGTAAAAGATATTGATTTCATGTAAGGAAAAACTTATTACACTGGAATAATGGAATCAGTTCTCAACAATGGAATCCATTCTTAAAAATGGGAACCCATATCATACAAAGCAGAAAAAGGATGGCCATCGGCACATAAATTATAACAGGTATTTCCACATAGGGAGATAAGATATATATATATATATATATATATATATATATATAAACATCTAATCATTTTTGACTGCAATATTTGATAAGTCAGTTACATAAACACACATATACATATAAATTTTTTTATCATATTCTCATCTATAGAAAAAGTTCTTTACTGTCAAAATTGTGGCCAGATATCACGTTATGTAGTATGCATTTTTAGCCTCATTACTTTCTTCACTGTATTTTCTTTATTGTTTTTCTTAGTCTTTTTCAGTTTTAGTTTATGTGCTCTTACTCTATATTAGGTACCAATATAAGACATGTTAAACTTTTTCTGATTTTTGGAGAACTATTCTATACTTTGATTGTTGTAGTGAATTTATGACTACATTTGTTAAAATTTATAGAAACCTATACTAAAATGGGTGAATTTTACTGTATACAATTTATTCTTTAATTTTAAAAATTTTAAAAATTCTCTTTGAAATCAGGTAGGACCTTAATAAAAAATAAAGAAAATAACATACAAGGAGTTCTGGTAAACTTTCAATTAATGGTAAACTGCAAGAAAAATAGATTTGGAATGGGTTTGTTTTGGATCTCAAATTTCACTGGCTTGTTTTCTTCTTTCACAGGCATAAGCTGAAATCCCCATAAAACTCTTTATGGTGTTACTTCATAATACTGAAGGAACATACAATAAGATTTTCAAATAACACAGTGGCAAAATATTATTTAATCCAAATTCACTGTTATATGGGCCTATGCTTTTTTAAATCCATAATGTTACTTTTATATTTACTAAGATCTGGAATATTTGAAAAATAATGTGAGGATAATTGGAAATTTTCACAAAATTCTAGGATGCACAATAATGCCTGGATAACATATGCAATTAGTGGAAAACAATACTCTATCTTAGGTGACATATCAATCACAGAGAAATGATCTATTCCATTGTGAGGTTAGTGAATTATTCACAAATTATGTCATTTACAGGATATAATAACAACTCCCTTGCCTGTAACAACCTCCCAGGGCATAACTTATATGGGAAATTAAGAACGGTTAATAAATTTATTTTTAATTAATTTATATTCTAGATTTCTCCTTATCTTTTTTGTACTGGTGAATGTCATTAGAATTAGCATCATTTTGTGTGATAAATTTTCTTTTTTCTTTTTTTAATACTAAAGGAACTCTTAAATAATCAGGATAAGACTTCACAAAGATCTAATTTTTGGTATTGATACTGTAAAATGAGAGTTCTTGAATATAAAACATTTGCTTTTATTAATTAATAGGTCTATTTTGGATGTATGGCTTATCACCATCATAATATAAGGATTATTTGGGGTACCAAATTATGAATTCCATTCTAATTTTTCAGAAACCTGAGTGGCTCTCAATAAAATCTATCAACTGAGAAATTATATTACAATAAATATATGAAAGCATAATGGGCAAACATTAGAATGTTTTTGTACCAAAAACTCACTTAGGGTAAGAATATCCTATTAGTTCATAAGCTCATCTGTGAGCAAAAACTGCAATTTTTTAAAATTCATTGTTTATACTATCCAATATAATACCCTTTTCAGATAGGTTATTGGTTAAAAAGTAAAAATAAATAAAAGCTATGAGAAATGTAATACTCTGTTGGTTAATAGCAATAGCAACTAAGGAATGGATGCCTTATCAAATACCTTATTTCTCCTTTTTTCCCCATAGTCACTCACGCCTTTTGCCTTTTTGAGTGTTATTTCATCATTTTACGAATGCTCTTCCTCTCCTTTCTCCATTTGGTTTATTCATTTAAGGTCTGTGCCCCAACTGGACTGCATTCATTTTGGGCAAAATATATATATTTTTATATATGTTACATCCACACACAGTGTCCACCAAGTAACCTCATGAAAACAGAGTGAATGAATGAATAAATGTTTAAACTGTAGGAAGATGAATAAGAGAACTATTTACTGAATGCTAAAATCTGACTGCTTACTAATCACATCTCAAACCTTACACATTTCTAGTAAGGAGAAATTGGTGTTTTTGAAAACAGCCAAAACAACATTAAATGGCTTTCTAACAGCATGAATGTTGATACGTATCAGTGAAGACACAAAACTAACATTCTACAGATGAAGCTATAATATTACATCTAGTATACATACAAGTATCTTAGGCATACAGCCTCCAAGTTTATAAGGAAAACCTCCGTTGTCCAATTATACAACACTGCACAGCTAATATCACTGAGCCACAGTGTCGGTGGATGTGCTAACACTTTTATTTTTCTGGATTATTTGTGGTTGGCCTAAAAATATTGAAGGCTTAGCATACCAGGGAAAAAAGCAATTCCCTTTTAAGGAAGTCACTTTTAGAATATCATTTCAAAAGCTCCTCTGTTTCTTCATAACCATGGTTTTACTTTGAAAATGTTACATTATATTAATGTTAGCAAGAGAGGTTTCACTACATCCATTAAGAATAGTCAAAGGAAGAAGTCACCACTGTAGGACCAGTTACTACAAGAAATCTCTGATAATGTTAGCAATAGCACTGCACTGATGAGATTTTATTTGGTTAAAGAAAAAGAGAGGCTAAGAAAATTATTTGAGTTTATTCAGCTAATCTTGGCAGAAGCGCTGCTGGAATAGACTTTACGACCTCTGGTTACCACTGTAAGTCAGCTGTATTATCAGTCACTAGGCAGTCATGCCCTAACATGGCATGTACTCAATTAGGTGCCAAACCATTATTAGAATACATTTTGTTTTCATATTAGGAGTTGACAATATTTCTGAAATTTTTTAGACCTTAAAAACACTGCTGCCTAGTTCACATGAAAGCTGTCAAGTTGCAGGGTTGTTGAAGCTAATTTGCCAATTCTCCATCATTTGAGCAATTACCAAAATTTAGGAAGGAGAGCACTGCAGAAATACAATTGACTAAATGTAAAAATTTTAAATTATATTTTATAAAAGATTATGATTTTTCTTCACCCTGTGGTTTCTAACCACTTGCCCTTGCTCACTGTAGGAAGAATGAAGTACAAATACCTTCTCATCCAGACTTCTCTTCAGATCTCTGAAGACACCTCTGATTTCCATACTAAACCCTTCTATTTATTTATTAATAATCTCTCTCTATCACTCTCTCTCTCCCTTGCTAGCCATTTATGCATTTTTAGCACTTATATGTCACTTATATTTCATTCATAGTTTTAAGTACTTTACAAATATTAACCAACTTTTTGTAACAAACCTGAGATGTAGCTACTATTACAATTTCCATTTTATAGGTGAGGATACTAAGGTGAAGATAGGCCAAGTAACGTGTCCTAAGTCACACAACTAGTAAGTGGAGGAGCCATTTTCAAACTCATGCAATCAGCTCTCATCTCTGTTAGCTAAATATCCTGATCCTTCAAATGGATCAAATGGATCGTAGTTCCCAGAATACACAACAAACCTAGACATCCTCCACTGGACGAACTCTTATATATTAACATTGCTCCTAAAAGCTGGTGCCCAGAAGTTCTGAACCAAA